>NW_015387003.1:185846-210063 GCF_001527695.2 Protobothrops mucrosquamatus | reverse complement strand
ACACATTCAACATTTATCAGGAAGAACAATTGTTTGTCTCAGACCCCATCTTTCCCAGACAAATAACTGTACTTAAAGATTAATGATATTCTGTTGATGATTAGGAAAAGAAAATCTCACTATGATTTATATGAATGGGCAAGCCCTTCCCTTTTTTAAAAATAATAATAATAATAATTAGCTGATGTTTTAAAAACTGTTTAGGAAATTTCTCAGACTGGGGAAGTATGGATTTCATGGACTTATCTTTGTCTATCACATTGATTGTGCTTGAATTATCCTTGGTAGCATTGCATTCATGAACATAACTAAGTACTGTATAAGAACATTTGTTCAATTGATACAGATCTTACTCAGCATGATTACATCTGGATGGTTTAAGGAAAACTATAAATAACTACAGTACTATTCCTTAACAAGAAGTGAGTCTGAATATGAAGACATACAAATGCATTTTAAAGGATATGTAACTGACTGTCCTTTTTATATATTTAAACGTAGAACCTGCTTTTCCTTCAGAGATTCAATTGGAGTACACCCTGTATCAATTCTCACCTCTTTCTTTTACAACTAAATAATATTTTGGTGATTCCAGCATTTAGCATTAATGATTCAAATGGGGAAAAAAATCCACCCTCTGCTGTGTTTTTAACATTATAAACAGCCTTCCTCTGTAGTGCACATTCAGGAGATATGAGAAAGGAGTCTCATTGTGTATACATGTAGACCTGTCATGGTTGTTAGGTTCTGTAAGAATGCAGCTTATGTCCTAAGGATTACCTGGGCAACAGGAAACAGTTTTTCAACACAAATCTAGGTGTTAGGTTATTATGTGTAATTGTGAAGGGATCTGAACAAAAGAATGGACCACTCATATGTTTCTTTTCAAGTGGGTGGGGATATGAACTGTTTCATTAATACATTTTCCTACTCCCACCGGTGTTAGCAAGAAGACAGTCACAGGGCTTTTATAACATTTCTATGTTCTACATTTTTCAGGATATGTAGTTCGGGTATGCAGTGCCTCATAGGGCAGTGATGGCAAACCTATGGCACATGTGTCAGAAGCGGCAGTGGGAGCCTTCTCGTGGGCACACATGCCGTCACCCCAGCCCTGCCTCCTCCCGCAGTCCCATCCTCACCATCAGCCCTCCTAGAGGAGAGTCGCTCCTGGGCACAGCCCGCATAGAGCAGCGCAGCCAAGGACATAGCCGGCAGCAGGGACAAGACTCCGTGCTTGTGCCCAATAGCGTGCAGATGATGCTGCGGGGTGTGGGCGGAGGACGTGGCTGCCATGGCGCTGCAGGGCTCTCTGGGCGATCTGCTGTGGTGGGCCATGGAGGCGGTGTGTGGCCCTGTGGGTGGAGCAGGCAGGGTGGGAGGCGGAGTGGGGGCAGGGGGCGGTTTTTGGGCACTCGGTGTCTAAAAGGTTTGCCATCACTGTCATAGGGCATAACAAGTGGTGGGATTCAAATATGTAAACAACCGGTTCTCTGTGTGGATGCCACTTCCGGAAGTCCATTCTGGGCCTGGGCAACAAAAAATTAGCTACCGGTTCTGCTGAAGTGGTGCGAACCGGCTGAATCCATTGGGCATAATATATGAAGGCACAACCAAGTACATCTCTTGAACTCCTTAAGCCAAATATTTTTTCTGCTGAGATCACGTAGTACCTGAACAGAATAATGGGTGCGCATGGGAAAAGACATGGCTGTTTTAAGGAGTCTATTTTCATGTCTGAAAATAGCAGCAGAAGTCCCTTTCTGCTTTTGAATTGAATTGCGTGGCCCTAATGTATAGCTTTTGCTTTAAGTGTTTCTTGGACACAAAGTTAAATTGAAGTCTGGCAAACCTGCCATAACTTAGAGTTGCTTTTACACCATCCCCTTCTGCTTTCTAGAATAACCACAAGATAGAAGCTACGTGTTTTCCATTTTCACTCCTATACTTCCTGCCAATGTGCCAGTTTTTTTTACAGTGGGTTTAATAGTGTTTAAAAACATGTCCATCAGTTTGCTAAATTATTTAAAAAGCTTTTAGTACATCCATATGGTGAAGATGGAAGGAACTTAGGAGGAATTTCCCTCATGACCTATTCTTAGCTCTATTAGTGCTGAATGCACTTTATTTCATAAAAGGTCATTCAGGCTGTTTTCATCTTGCATCTTTGACTCTCTTATAAGCAATACTTAATGAGTTTGTAGTCTTTTTTTAAAAAAAACAAAAAACAAAAACCCAGTTAACTTCGCAGTGTTTCTCAACCTTGACAATTTTAAGGCATGTGGACTTCAACTCCCAGAATTCCACAGCCAGCAATGCTGGCTGTGGAATTCTGGGAGTTGAAGTACACATGCCTTAAAATTGTCAAGGTTGAGAAACACTGAGTTAGCTGAAACATTAAGACTTGGTGTAAATTCACTTGAAAGAATGGCACTATCATGATTATCCATGAAATCACTTTAGGATCATTTTTGCTTTAGCTCCCTATAAGTAATCTCAACCGAAGGAAATGAAAATATTTCTAAAATGTATTTTAGAATTTGTCAAGAAAACAGCTCTCAGATAATAATTTAAATATTTTATTTATTTTTTAAATAAATAAATATTTATAAACAAAACAAACACATACATATAAGTTTTAGCTTTCCACCCATTATCTCAAAACAATGTTTAGTTAGTCATATTTCAACATACTTTCAGGATATGTTGCCGTGGTTTTTTGTTTTTTTTTACAAAACTCTTTTGTATATAAAACAATTATAATTGTAATATTTACAATTTATACAATATTTATATGAGCCTTGGTGGCGCTGTAATTAGAATGCACTATTTACATGAGTCGTGGTGGTGCAGTGGTTAGAATCCTAACTCTGCCAACTGCCACGAGTTCGTTTCTCACCAGACCCAGATTGTTGGGGGCAATATGCTGATTCTGTAAACCACTTAAAGAGGGCTATAAAGCACTGTGAAGCAATATATAAGTGCTATTGCTATTTCCTGTTAGATTTTCCTTTCTTTTTCATATGTGCTTCCTTGATTTAAAGATAATACTTCCTGCTGAGTATTATCTGAAATGTCTCTATGTCCCCATGATATATTCTAATTATTTGGCTTCGGGACAAGACGGTGCAGACAATTAGAGTTAGTATTTGGATGGTGGCTCCTTCCTGCCAAGTTTTAAGACGTATTTCTGGCCATCAGACCTTAACAAAGATAGTATCAAAAAGCAGTAATTAAATAGTGATGATTCTATCTGTAATTTAACTAGAAACCCATTTTTGTCTCAGCGTTACTGGAGTTCCTGCTACAATATAAAGGCAATGTTTGGTATAGTTACCTAATATTACTTTATTCAAAAGAGCAGTATGAAAAACTTTAAATATGTGGAATTTATGGGTCTTTATAGTTCACTTATTTTTATGGAAACAACATAAAATCAAAGGATCATAGTTAGTGGTAATATGAGCCATCAAATCCAATTTCCTGTGCTAAACTCAAATACACCTAATAGGAGGTAGTCATCACCTCTTTGGTTAATTGTTCCACCTTTCTGCTTGTCTTAACATTAGGAAGTTTTTCCTTAACATTCAAGTAGAATCTTTTTCCTGTAAATGAAATAAATTATTCACTCTCTTGTATTCTGGGATGTATTCTTCTCTTTGATATTTATTCATCATATCTATATGTCTGCCCATCGCATAATCAAATGGTTCTTGGCATCATACAGCAAATAAAATGTTAAAATTATAAAAGGCACAAAATTGAAGAGAGATTGGATGGAGACCAGCTGTTAATTATACTGGAGCTATTCTCAATATTTTGCCAGTTTCCTATGGTCTCCATGTCTGGTGACATTACCAGATCTTAAGAACTAGCTGTCAACGCTGCAAATACTGTGTATTCTTGCTTTGACAATATGCAGAACTGTCTGGTATTTTTATAGTTAAATCAGGCAACAGTGAAAGCCCGGGAAAAAGAAACCAGAAGTAAATCATATCTTCCAAGTTAATTGGAAGATGTGAACCATGACCCCAAAATAGGGGCAGGGAAAAATGCTTAGAATGTATGTGTAACGGAAAAGAATCCAGATCTAAGCATTTCCACCATGCCGTACTGATGTTTCTGTAACCTTAATAAATGCTTTTAGGAAAAAATATGCCTGAAAGTCCTTTTAAGTGTTTAGTTAATCAGACACATGATACTAGCCTCATTTCAAGGGAAAGAATGTTCTATAAAATGGAGCAGGAAAGATCCAGTGTGGAGCTGTTTAACCAACGGGACTGACATTATGCCCGCTTTGCTAGATCTGGTTGTGAGGTGGGGGCAAGAGATAAGTAGAAGTGGTCCTTTAAATAACCAGTCCCACCCCATGCAGGGTTTTCAAAGTTAAAACCAGCACCATGAATTAGTCCCAGAAGCAAATATGTAAGCAATTCAATTCACAGAGCAGATGTACAGTATAACATGTGTTCTTCTAGAAACACACATAAATGCTCACATTGCTGCATTCTCTGCCAGCTGAAGCCACATGAGACATGACACTTCATTGAAGTTCTAAAATTTAGAAATTCTGGTATTTAAAAAGAATATAAAAAGGCTTGTTTTAAAAGATATTTCAGCTTTAATTCATGCATTGCCTTTTGTTGTTTGAGGTTCTTCTGACTCTCTTTCTGAGAATGGAACATCTCCACTCATCTTTCTCTGCTTTCTTTCTCTCATTCGTTTCATTTTTACTACTTACATTTGTTGTGGAATCTATTCATTCATTCATTCATTCATTCATTCAATAAAGTCAAGTCACCCCAACAAACTTACTTCCTAACACTCACTCAATTTTGTATTCGGTCCATATGCATTCAATATCCCTATATTTTTTTATTTATTTCTTATTTTTTCTCCACATATGCTTTTTAAATAACCCATTCTCACTGCACACAAACTATTCCTATGTTTTTTAAAAACATAACCAATCCTGTCTTCTATATAATAAGAAGTGGAAGCAACTTTTAATATATGAACTTTTTGCTAATTTAATGAATGAATTTTTTGCTAATCAGTTAACCAATGTGTGTAGGAAACACACCATAATAGTAATGGGGGACTTTGACTACCCTGACATCAACTGGGAGGCAAATTCTGCAACAAATGGGACATCAAACAGATACCTGTCTAACGTAGCTGATAATTTCATCATCCCAAAGCTGGATGAGGCAACTACAGGAACTACTGGACCTTATTCTTACCAACAGAGAAGAAGTGGTAGAAGGAATTGAAGTTGCAAGAACTTTAGGGGACAGTGACTATATCATATTAGAATTCAATATAAAACAGACACAAGCAACAGAACATAATCTAGCCAGTGTCTTAAACTTTAAAAGTCTGATTTTAACAAACTCAGAGAAATCTTGGAAAGAATCCCATGGATGAAAATCCTTAAAGGGGAAATCAACTCAAGAAGCTTGGGAAACTCTGAAAATTACGATTATAAAAGCCTAGTCCAGTTCAATACCACTACAAAATTAAAACAAAAAAACAAGAAAAAAACAAGAAAAAAACCAGCATGGTTGCACAAAGAACCCTCAGACCAACTGAGAGAGAAAAAAAGAATAAGTACAAAAAATGGAAAGAGGGGCACATAATTAAGGCAGAATACCAACAAATAGCCCAAACCTGGAAAGATAAAGTTAGGAAAGCTAAGGCTTTGAACGAAGTAAGACTTGCAACAAATTTAAAAAACTGTATAAAAAAGTTTCTTTCAACACATAAAAAACAAGAAAAAGTCAAAGAAACAAAAGGTCTACTAATGGCAGAAGATAGCAAAAAAGTAACAGGTAGTAGAAAGAGAGCAGAACTGCTTAATTCATATTTTGCATCTGTCTTCTCACAAATAGGAGATGCTACTTAACTTACCAAAACCAAAACCGTAAATTACAGGTTAGGAGTGCAAATTAAATATGCAAATATTAAGGCAAGAGAACACCTGTCAGCTCTAGACAGATTCAAAACACGGGCTCCTGATGGACTACATCATAGAGTTCTGAAAGAACTGGCAGACGTGATTTCAGAACCATTGAAATTTATCTTTCAAAGTTCTTGGGCAAGTGGGGAACTATCAGAGAACTGGAAAAGAGCTGATGTTGTTCTCATCTTCTAAAAAAGGAGGAAAAAAAACAGATCCAAAAAATTACAGACCAATTAGCCTGACATCAATATCTGGGAAGATCTTGGCAAAGATAATCAAGCAACAAATCTGCAAATACCTGGAAGCAAACAATGTTATAACTAGAAGCCAACATCTGTTTCTCAATAACAGATCATGCCAAACAAATCTTATTTCATTCTTCAACAAAGTGACTAAATTAGTGGTTCAGCAAAGTGCTGAGGACATAGTATAGTTAGATTTCAATAATTCATTTGATAAAGTAGACCACAACCTACTTCTTGGCAAAAAAATGGGATAGACAGCACCACCTCCAGATGGGTTTGTAATTAGCTGACAAATCGTAATCAGTGTGTAACCCTCAACAGAACTATATCTACATGAAGGGAAATAAGCAGTGGGGTACCCAAAGGTTCTGTTGTAGGCTCAGTACTTTTCAATGTTTTCATAAATGATCTAGATGAGGGAATAGAAGGCAAATTCATCAAATCTGCAGATGACACTAAGCTGGCGAAACAGCCAACACCCAGGAGACAAGCTCAAGATCCAAAAAGATCTTGAGAGACTTGAACATTGGGCCCTATTGTAATGAAATAAATGTAAGATTTTACATTTAGGCAAGAAAAACCAACTGTACAGACTAGGTCAGGGGTAGGCAACCTCGGCTCTTTTATGACTCGTGGACTTCAACTCCCAGAATTCCTGATTCAGCTATGCTGGCTCAGGAATTCTGGGAGTTGAAGTCCACGAGTCATAAAAGAGCCGAGGTTGCCTACCCCTGGACTAGGTAAAACCTGGCTTAGTGCCAGTAATTGTGAGAGGGATTTTGGAGTCCTAGTGGACAATCACTTAAATATGAGCCAAAAAAGCCAATGCGATCCTAGGCTGCATTAATAGAGGGACAGAATCAAGATATACGTGAAGGTCTAGTACTGCTTTACAAAGCCTTAGTAAGACCACACTTGGAATACTGCATCCAGTTCTGATCACCACAATATAAAAAAAGATGTTGAGACTCTGGAAAGAGTGCAGACAAGAGCAACAAGAACGATTAGGGGGCTGGAGGCTAAAACATATGAAGAATGGTTACAGGAATTGGGTATATCTAATCTAATGAAAAGAAGGACTAGGGGAGACATGATAGCAGTGTTCCAATATTTGAGGGGCTCCTACAAAGGCATGAGGGTCAAGCTATTTTCCAAAGCACCAAAAAGCAAGACAAAAAACGATGAATAGAAACTAAGAGAGAAGCAACTTAGAACTAAGGAAAAATTTCCTAACATTGAGAGCTTTCAGAAGTTGTGGGTGCTTTCAAAAAGAAATTGGACAACCATTTGTCTGAAAGGGTATAGAATCTCCTGTTTGAGCAGAGAGTTGGATTAGAAGACCTCCAAGGTCACTTCCAACTCTCTTATTCTAGGTCTTGTGTTCAGTGCTAGTTTTGCTTATTTCTATGAATGCTCATTTCTCACAAGACACTACATATATCTAATCCCCTACCAGTGTTTGTATAGCTCAACGTTTCTTTATCCATTTCCCTATCTTTAGTAAATGTTCTATTAAGGTATTCATAGGTATCTATCTACCACTTGAAATTATTTGTTTTCTTTATTTGCCAAATACAATTATTTTGGACTATCCTAGGTTGATTTTCAGATTTTCAGTCCATATTAATATTGATCTACCTAAATTTTGTTGCAAATTGTTCATGTTTTCAGCCCACAACACATCATTTCATACAAAAAGTATACATATATGCATGAGTTCCTACCTACTACAGTTCTAATATTATAAGCATTCCTTATATGATTATCTATAAATATACTGAACATTTCTCTGTTCAGTATGTGGCAGAACATTCCGTGCTAACATTGGTCTCATTAGCCATCTATGGACACACCGCTGATGGCCCATAATCCATAAGATGTCAAGGTCTTCATTGAAATCGATGGACGAACAACAACAACATCTATAAATATACTAACAACCAAGTTTATTTTTCTCAAACACCAATTTTTTTTCCACCTACACTGGTTGGATAATTGGGTGTCTGATTATTATTGCAGCTCTTAACACAACAAGGATAATTTCATGACAAATAAATGTCTTATTCCTCACTGCAAAAAAAGGTAATTTTAGAGGTGTTTTATTAGGTTATCTTTAATTTTTTTATGAACTTGCTCTTTATAGTCTTTGGAACAAGGGAAATGAATTGAGAAACACATTGTAGGAAACCTTGTAGACAATGAACATATGTGATGTATAGCTTCATTTCAGGAGATGCTTTCAATATGCCAGACTGAATGAAATGTACTGGTGAAAAAGCATTTGGAATTCCTCTTACTTTTTGTGTGTGCTAGCCAAAGGTTACAGAAAACTGTTCCTGCATTATTTCATGAAAACTGTTAGTCTATAATTATATGCCCAGTTGCTCATATTGAATTACTATTAATAATAAAAGAGTTATTTTTTAAAAAAAATATTCATGTATGACCAAATATCAGATGGAAAAACTTTCAGATTCCTTTTGGAAGAAGTTGCATTCTAATTCTTGCAGACATTTATTTAACTAATAGAAAAAAGCTCATTATACTTCTGTATTCTTTGTCAGAATGTTTTTTCAAGTTACAATTTATAGAAAGTAACAGAGAATATATGAAATGATACATGATTTTAAAAAATAAATTTATGTATTCTATATTCTAATTCCTCCTCTTCCTCTTCCCCCCTCCCACTGTCTGTCTGTCTGTCTCTCTTTTTCTCTCTGCTCCTAGATCAGTGGTGGCGAACCTATGGCACGGGTGCCAGAGGCGGCACTCAGAGCCCTCTCTGTGGGCACGTGCGCCATCGCCCCAGTCCTAGGCCTTCAGCTGGGTTTTATAAAACCTTTTCGCTTTAGGCCTCCGCCGCCGTGTGCAAAAAAAAAAAAATTCAATCAATGAGTCAATTTCAACTTCTTGTGGAAAAAAAAAAGATCTTGCAAACTTGGAATTGATTGATTGAACTTTTTAATCCCACCCAGTCTGTCGTTACCACAGCAGCCACACCCATCCAATGGGCCACACCCACCCGGCATCCGACAATGCATAAGTGGGTTTGGGGTTGCAGTTTGGGCACTCGGTCTCTAAATGGTTCGCCATCACTGTCCTAGATGAACATGAGATTAAATTTTATTCCACGTTTTAGAAAGCATTGCTTCCAATAGAAAAGTGCAATCATAATGCCAATGGTTTAGGAAGATATGATGCTGAAATCTTTCTATTCGAAAGGAGAATCGATTCTGTTGCAGTTTTCTATTTGGATGCAATTAGTAAAAAAAAAAGTCTGAAGTTCAAAAAAAGAAAATGATTTCCATTTCTGAAAGGAGGTAAAAATATGTGTGTACTTGTTTTGTATGCATGCGTGTGAACAGAACTACAAAATGAAACAGAAATAAAATTGCAAGTGAAAAAGTTAGGAGCTACAAACGGAAATATTATAATAGGTGAAGATTATTATCTAAATCAACCCTATCTACTTATATCCTGTGGTATATGTTTATGAACAATGTCAGTTTTAATCTAAAATAAAGAGGTTTTTTTGCCTTCTTAGTGCAGCCTTCAAATAGAACATTAATTATGTTGATTTTCTTTTTGTGCCATTTGTACCATTTTTCAGCATCTTGTAATCATTGTTATTGTTATAGGCAGGATGGCTAAAAATAATGAGTTGTTAAATCTCTGAGATGAGCTAATCTTAAAAGATGTTAATACTAAACATTCAAAATAATATAAAATGTTGAAATATTTTCTTGTGTGAGTAGTCCTTCTACTGCATGTTTAAAACAATATTTTATTTGACCTTGGATGCATTAGATCAGGGGTCCCCAACCTCCAGCCTGTGGACCGGTACCGAGCCGCGGCATGCCAGCAACCGGTCTGCACAAACAAGCAAAGCCCCATCCGTGGGATGCAGGTAGCACACAAAACTATGCACTCTCTGGTCCATGGAAAAACCTTTCTCCACAGAACGGGTCCCTGGTGCCCAAAAGGTTGGGGACCTCTTCATTAGATATCCTGGATATTCAAGAAATCAATTTGCAATGTTGAAAATTGCTTTATGCTATAGCTATATGAAACTTGTTGAAAGAACAAAAGATGAAAGATATATTCAATCTGAAATTAAAATTATTAGTAGGAAAAATAAGCACAATTATACAGCAACAATGTATATAATTATACAGTATAACAGTACATGCTGATTTTTATATCTAAAATATCACCTGGTGGGAGTGTGGAAATTGATCTTCCCTGCCTTCTGGAGCACCATTTCCACCCGGATTCCCATTTAAATGAGCCCTTAAAATCTGTGTCAGTCTCCAGGGTTTGGATGAGAGTGTGAGAGATATCTTTGTGTAATGTTTTGGTCTTTTGAATGGTCTTTTTTTCCCCCCAGAGTTTCTTTGGTAAAAGTCCAGAAAAATCACATAATTTTATTGAAGTAATTATTTTTATTGCTAGTCTGTAAGCTTTCTATAGTTATTGGGATAACCTATACATCCAATGCATTGTTGTTGTTGTTAGTTGCGAAGTCGTGCCCGACCCATCGCAACCCCATGGACAACGTTCCTCCAGGCCTTCCTGTCCTCTACCGTCTTCTGGAGTCCATTTAAGCTCACGCCTACTGCTTCAGTGACTCCATCCAGCTACCTCATTCTCTGTCATCCCCTTCTTCTGTTGCCCTCAGTCTTTCCCAGCATTAGGCTCTTCTCCAGTGAGTCCTTCTTTCTCATTAGGTGGCCAAAGTACTTGAGTTTCAACTTCAGGATCTGGCCTTCTAAAGAGCAATCAAGGATGATCTCCTCTAGGACTGACCGCTTTGATTGCCTTGCAGTCCAAGGGACTCACAGGAGTCTTCTCCAGCACCATAGTTCAAAGGCCTCAATTCTTTTGCGCTCAGCCTTTCTTATGGTCCAATGCATAAATAAATAAAATAAAATGACCAACTTTGACAGAAACTTCAAAATAAGCTTAATTAGGTTTGGTTCAGAAACTCTTAACAGGAAATCATTTTGCTTACTGTTGTCATACTGAGCTATTTGTGGGTCACAATTCGATTGTGCCTGTATGTACAACTACATGTATACAACTACATGTCTGTATGTGCATTTACAAGACAAAAAACAATTGCAAAGAGGCCAATGAATCCATATCTTAGAATCCAGTGTGCACAACGTTAATGCTTCATATTAAGAGGCTTTCTTGAAAAAAAATGTCAAAGAACTTATAAAAATATTCATATTGATAGAATGTATTTCATGAATTTGTTAAAAACTAAAGTTCAGATTGGAAAACAGAAATCAGAAAGTGAAATAGAAATTAATATATTGACTTGTATATCCAGGAATAACATTGAGGACAAATCTAAAAAAAATATATCTCCCATGTTTCTACTAAATAACGGCAAAGAGATCTGAAAACATTACAGATTTTCACATAGGCAGCATTTTTATTTACACTCCATTTGGGAGATTCACACAGAGTTTAACTGGTTGTAATAGCCGTTTTGGAAGAATAGGTATTTCACGCGGTTCCCTTTTATATTTTGCACTGCTGATTCTACAAAAGTCTCCTAAGACATAACTACAAATAAAGACATTATTTTGTACTTTGAAAACCTATATTCTAAATCATCCAACCCAATAATTTTCCATTGCATGCTAGAGAGTGAATATTAAAGGTATCCCTGTTCACTGAACTGAACCATAACTTTTAAAACCTCACTGAGTTTTGTCCCGTCTTCAATCAGTGCTTTTGCCTAAAGATAATTGTCCAATTACTTGTTGCAATTAGGTGAGCTTTGTTCAATACCTTTGTAGGTTCTGAACATGCTATCTTCCGATGACAGATAGTAGAGTTAAGCCTGAACAGTATCTCAGGATATATTGCTCTGGCTGGTTTTATTTTTGCTGTGTGCAATTCAATTAGTTAAATTAACAAAGAAATCCTATTCTTTAAGGATAATACATGCAAGTCAGGCTTCCCTTACTCCTAATTCTACTGTTATTTATTGGATATATAACTCTTATTTTTCAGAAAAAAACAAAATAATATTTGATATCAGTCTTAATAAAAAGCCTATTCTGTGTTCATCACATTCTTATCTCCTAAACTTAATGACTTTTAGATTGTGCTTTTCTTTGCACGATAATGAATGCTGATATTGCAATTAAACCTTAAACTGTGAACCATTAGCTGAGTGTTTGCTGTTATGTTTGAATCTGAAGTTGAAATTAATCCTTCAGTCCAGCACTTCCCAAACCCCTAGGAAATGTTTGATTAATGTTCACACCCCCTACAAAAATAATTGTGACTTGTGACTCATCATGAAAGGACACAAGCCAGTCTTTATTGCACCCCCTGAAATTCTATCTTGCACCCCTGGGCTTAACTTATTTGGCTATAGAATACTATCTGGCTGTTTCTCTCATAGGGTTGAAACAGATAGGAAATAATAAGGTAGTACACTGGCAAGTTGGCAAGGATATATTATAGGCAAGAAAGACATAGGTAAACATCCTGTGAAGAATTTTATTAAAAATCCATATTCAATTTGGTCAGCTGTAGAAATAGGAAATTTGGCAGATTATCAAGATGGCTGCCACTTGGAACTCAGAGATCAGAAAGTAAGGACTCTTCTTTCACTTAACAGATATTAGACCAAACATTAAAAATGGAATTTGTACTTGCATTGGAGTAACAGGTAGGCCATACTACTAGGAATTGAAGGTTGCTGCCTTAGTTTTCCATTAACAACCCCCCCTTCCCAAAATAACCATACTATGGATATTGGCTAGGAATGATAGTGTTTTGCACATTTAAAAATGAATTAGAAGTGATATAGACATTCCACGTGCATTGTGTCTCTACTATTAATTGATGCCATTCATGTAAATATTACAATAGATTTCCCTTAGAAGAAATGGCCTCATAAGTACCTGTTACATTGATGTGTGTCATATCATTGCAGAATAATATGATTATATACTTTGCCAAGTTGCTTCATAAGCTCAGACACAGGAAAGTCTTACTTGAGGGATAATTCCATGAATCATGTATTTCACATGCCTGCCTTTCCACTCATCCAGCCAGATACTGTGAAAAATAATTGTAAACATGCATACAAATATAAATAGAAGAAATACCTGTTAGTCATAGTCTGACAGAAGGTTTTGCCAAAATTTTGCAATTTGGGGAATCCTACATGCTCCTGCTTTGCNGGGCAATATGCTGATTCTGTAAACCACTTAAAGAGGGCTATAAAGCACTGTGAAGCAATATATAAGTGCTATTGCTATTTCCTGTTAGATTTTCCTTTCTTTTTCATATGTGCTTCCTTGATTTAAAGATAATACTTCCTGCTGAGTATTATCTGAAATGTCTCTATGTCCCCATGATATATTCTAATTATTTGGCTTCAGGACAAGACGGTGCAGACAATTAGAGTTAGTATTTGGATGGTGGCTCCTTCCTGCCAAGTTTTAAGACGTATTTCTGGCCATCAGACCTTAACAAATATAGTATCAAAAAGCAGTAATTAAATAGTGATGATTCTATCTGTAATTTAACTAGAAACCCATTTTTGTCTCAGCGTTACTGGAGTTCCTGCTACAATATAAAGGCAATGTTTGGTATAGTTACCTAATATTACTTTATTCAAAAGAACAGTATGAAAAACTTTAAATATGTGGAATTTATAGGTCTTTATAGTTCACTTATTTTTATGGAAACAACATAAAATCAAAGGATCATAGTTAGTGGTAATATGAGCCATCAAATCCAATTTCCTGTGCTAAACTCAAATACACCTAATAGGAGGTAGTCATCACCTCTTTGGTGAATTGTTCCACCTTTCTGCTTGTCTTAACATTAGGAAGTTTTTCCTTAACATTCAAGTAGAATCTTTTTCCTGTAAATGAAATAAATTATTCACTCTCTTGTATTCTGGGATGTATTCTTCTCTTTGATATTTATTCATCATATCTATATGTCTGCCCATCGCATAATCAAATGGTTCTTGGCATCATACAGCAAATAAAATGTTAAAATTATAAAAGGCACAAAATTGAAGAGAGATTGGATGAAGACCAGCTGTTAATTATACTGGAGCTATTCTCAATATTTTTCCAGTTTCCTATGGTCTCTATGTCTGGTGACATTACCAGATCTTAAGAACTAGCCTCATTTCAAGGGAAAGAATGTTCTATAAAATGGAGCAGGAAAGATCCAGTGTGGAGCTGTTTAACCAACGGGACTGACATTATGCCCGCTTTGCTAGATCTGGTTGTGAGGTGGGGGCAAGAGATAAGGAGAAGTGGTCCTTTAAATAACCAGTCCCACCCCATGCAGGGTTTTCAAAGTTAAAACCAGCACCATGAATTAGTCCCAGAAGCAAATATGTAAGCAATTCAATTCACAGAGCAGATGTACAGTATAACATGTGTTCTTCTAGAAACACACATAAATGCTCACATTGCTGCATTCTCTGCCAGCTGAAGCCACATGAGACATGACACTTCATTGAAGTTCTAAAATTTAGAAATTCTGGTATTTAAAAAGAATATAAAAAGGCTTGTTTTAAAAGATATTTCAGCTTTAATTCATGCACTGCCTTTTGTTGTTTGAGGTTCTTCTGACTCTCTTTCTGAGAATGGAACATCTCCACTCATCTTTCTCTGCTTTCTTTGTCTCATTCGTTTCATTTTTACTACTTACATTTGTTGTGGAATCTATTCATTCATTCATTCATTCATTCATTCATTCATTCATTCATTCATTCAATAAAGTCAAGTCACCCCAACAAACTTACTTCCTAGCACTCACTCAATTTTGTATTCGGTCCATATGCATTCAATATCCCTATATTTTTTTATTTATTTCTTATTTTTTTCTCCACATATGCTTTTTAAATAACCCATTCTCACTGCACACAAACTATTCCTATGTTTTTTAAAAACATAACCAATCCTGTCTTTTATATAATAAGAAGTGGAAGCAACTTTTAATATATGAACTTTTTGCTAATTTAATGAATGAATTTTTTGCTAATCAGTTAACCAATGTGTGTAGGAAACACACCATAATAGTAATGGGGGACTTTGACTACCCTGACATCAACTGGGAGGCAAATTCTGCAACAAATGGGACATCAAACAGATACCTGTCTAACGTAGCTGATAATTTCATCATCCCAAAGCTGGATGAGGCAACTACAGGAACTACTGGACCTTATTCTTACCAACAGAGAAGAAGTGGTAGAAGGAATTGAAGTTGCAAGAACTTTAGGGGACAGTGAACATATCATATTAGAATTCAATATAAAACAGACACAAGCAACAGAACATAATCTAGCCAGTGTCTTAAACTTTAACAAACTCAGAGAAATCTTGGAAAAAATCCCATGGATGAAAATCCTTAAATGGGAAATCAACTCAAGAAGCTTGGGAAACTCTGGAAATTACAATTATAAAAGCCTAGTCCAGTTCAATACCACTAAAAAATTAAAACAAAAAAAACAAAAACAAAAAAAAACCCAGCATGGTTGCACAAAGAACTCTCAGACCAACTGAGAGAGAAAAAAAAGAATAAGTACAAAAAATGGAAAGAGGGGCACATAATTAAGGTAGAATACCAACAAATAGCCCAAACCTGCAAAGATAAAGTTAGGAAAGCTAAGGCTTTGAACGAAGTAAGACTTGCAACAAATTTAAAAAACTGTATACGAAAGTTTCTTTCAACACATAAAAAACAAGAAAAAAGTCAAAGAAACAAAAGGTCTACTAATGGCAGAAGATAGCAAAAAAGTAATAGGTAGTAGAAAGAGAGCAGAACTGCTTAATTCATACTTTGCATCTGTCTTCTCACAAATAGGAGATGCTACTCACCTTACCAAAACCAAAACCGTAAATTACAGGTTAGGAGTGCAAATTAAAATATGCAAATATTAAGGCAGGAGAACACCTGTCAGCTCTAGACAGATTCAAAACACGGGCTCCTGATGGACTACATCATAGAGTTCTGAAAGAACTGGCAGATGTGATTTCAGAACCATTGAAATTTATCTTTCAAAGTTTTTGGGCAAGTGGGGAACTACCAGAGAACTGGAAAAGAGCTGATGTTGTTCCCATCTTCTAAAAAAGGAGAAAAAAAACCAGATCCAGAAAATTACAGACCAATTAGCCTGACATCAATATCTGGGAAGATCTTGGCAAAGATAATCAAGCAATAAATCTGCAAATACCTGGAAGCAAACAATGTTATAACTAGAAGCCAACATCTGTTTCTCAATAACAGATCATGCCAAACAAATCTTATTTCATTCTTCAACAAAGTGACTAAATTAGTGGTTCAGCAAAGTGCTGAGGACATGGTATAGTTAGATTTCAATAATTCATTTGATAAAGTAGACCATGACCTACTTCTTGGCAAAAATATGGGATAGACAGCACCACCTCCAGATGGGTTTGTAATTAGCTGACAAATCGTAATCAGTGTGTAACCCTCAACAGAACTATATCTACATGAAGGGAAATAAGCAGTGGGGTACCCAAAGGTTCTGTTGTAGGCTCAGTACTTTTCAATGTTTTCATAAATGATCTAGATGAGGGAATAGAAGGCAAATTCATCAAATCTGCAGACGACACTAAGCTGGCCGAAACAGCCAACACCCAGGAGACAAGCTCAAGATCCAAAAAGATCTTGGGAGACTTGAACATTGGACCCTATTGTAATGAAATAAATGTAAGATTTTACACTTAGGCAAGAAAAACCAACTGTATAGGTACAGACTTGGTGAAACCTGGCTTAGTGCCAGTAATTGTGAGAGGGATTTTGGAGTCCTAGTGGACAATCACTTAAATATGAGCCAACAGCAACAGCAGTCAAAAAAGCCAATGCAATCCTAGGCTGCATTAATAGAGGGGCAGAATCAAGATATACGTGAAGGTCTAGTACTGCTTTACAAAGCCTTAGTAAGACCACACTTGGAATACTGCATCCAGTTCTGATCACCACAATATAAAAAAAGATGTTGAGACTCTGGAAAGAGTGCAGACAAGAGCAACAAGAATGATTAGGGGGCTGGAGGCTAAAACATATGAAGAATGGTTACAGGAATTGGGTATATCTAATCTAATGAAAAGAAGGACTAGGGGAGACATGATAGTAGTGTTCCAATATTTGAGGGCCTCCTACAAAGACATGAGGGTCAAGCTATTTTCCAAAGCACCAAAAAGCAAGACAAAAAACGATGGATAGAAACTAAGAGAGAAACAACTTAGAACTAAGGAGAAATTTCCTAACATTGCGAGCAATCACTAATGGAATAACTTGCTTTCAGAAGTTGTGGGTGCTTTCAGAAGTTGTGGAGGCTTTCAAAAAGAAATTGGACAACCATTTGTCTGAAAGGGTATAGAATCTCCTGCTTGAGCAGAGAGTTGGATTAGAAGACCTCCAAGGTCACTCCCAACTCTCTTATTCTAGGTCTTGTGTTCAGTGCTAGTTTTGCTTATTTCTATGAATGTTCATTTCTCACAAGACACTACATATATCTAATCCCCTACCAGTGTTTGTATAGCTCAACATTTCTTTATCCATTTCCCTATCTTTAGTAAATGTTCTATTAAGGTATTCATAGGTATCTATCTACCACTTGAAATTATTTGTTTTCTTTATTTGCCAAATACAATTATTTTGGACTATCCGAGGTTGATTTTCAGATTTTCAGTCCATATTAATATTGATCTACCTAAATTTTGTTGCAAATTGTCCATGTTTTCAGCCCACAACACATCATTTCATACAAAAAGTATACATATATGCATGAGTTCCTACCTACTACAGTTCTAATATTATAAGCATTCCTTATATGATTATCTATAAATATAGTGTCCACATTTCTCTGTTCAGTATGTGGCAGAACATTCCATGCTAACATCAGTCTCATCAGCCATTTACGGACACACCGCTGATGGCCCATAATCCATAAGATGTCAAGGTCTTCATCGAAATCGATGGATGAACAACAACATCTATAAATATACTAACAACCAAGTTTATTTTTCTCAAACACCAATTTTGTTTTCCACCTACACTTGTTGGATAATTGGGTGTCTGATTATTATTGCAGCTCTTAACACAACAAGGATAATTTCATGACAAATAAATGTCTTATTCCTCACTGCAAAAAAGATAATTTTAGATGCTTTCAATATGCCAGACTGAATGAAAAGTACTGGTGAAAAAGCATTTGGAATTCCTCTTACTTTTTGTGTGTGCTAGTCAAAGGTTACAGAAAACTGTTCCTGCATTATTTCATGAAAACTGTTAGTCTATAATTATATGCCCAGTTGCTCATATTGAATTACTACTAATAATAAAAGGGTTATTTTTTAAAAAAAAATATATATTCATGTATGACCAAGTATGAGATGGAAAAACTTTCAGATTCCTTTTGGAGGAAGTTGCATTCTAATTCTTGCGGACATTTATTTAACTAATAGAAAAAAGCTCATTATACTTCTGTATTCTTTGTCAGAATGTTTTTCTAAGTTACAACTTATAGAAAGTAACAGAGAATATATGAAATTATACACAATTTTTAAAAATAAATTTATGTATTCTATATTCTATTTCCTCCTCTTCCTCCTCCTCCTCCGTCCCACTGTCTGTCTGTCTGTCTGTCTCTCTTTTTCTCTCTGCTCCTAGATCAGTGATGGCGAACCTATGGCACGGGTGCCAGAGGTGGCACTCAGAGCCCTCTCTGTGGGCACGCGTGCCGTCACCCCAGTCCTAGGCCTTCAGCTGGGTTTTATAAAACCTTTTCGCTTTAGGCCTCCGCCGCCATGTGCAAAAAAAAAAAAAAGGTTCAATCAATGAGTCAATTTCAACTTCTCGCGGGAAAAAAAAGATCTTGCAAAGTTGGAATTGACTGATTGAACTTTTTAATCCCACCCAGTCTGCCGTTACCACAGCAGCCACACCCACCCAATGGGCCACACCCACCCAATGGGCCACACCCACCCGGCATCCGACAATGCATAAGTGGGTTTGGGGTTGCAGTTTGGGCACTCGGTCTCTAAATGGTTTGCCATCACTGTCCTAGATGAACATGAGATTAAATTTTATTCCACGTTTTAGAAAGCATTGCTTCCAATAGAAAAGTGCAATCATAATGCCAATGGTTTAGGAAGATATGACGCTGAAATCTTTCTATTCAAAAGGAGAATCAATTCTGTTGCAGTTTTCTATTTGGATGCAATTTGTAAAAAAAAAAAGTCTGAAGTTCAAAAAAAGAAAATGATTTCCATTTCTGAAAGGAGGTAAAAATATGTGTGTACTTGTTTTGTCTGCATGCGTGTGAACAGAACTACAAAATGAAACAGAAATAAAATAGCAAGTGAAAAAGTCAGGAGCAAAAATGGAAATATTATAATAGGTGAAGATTATTATCTAAATCAATCCTATCTCCTTATATCCTGTGGTATATGTTTATGAACAATGTCAGTTTTAATCTAAAATAAAGAGGGTTTTTTGCCTTCTTAGTGCAGCCTTCAAATAGAACATTAATTATGTTGATTTTCTTTTTGTGCCATTTGTACCATTTTTCAGCATCTTGTAATCATTGTTATTGTTATAGGCAGGATGGCTAAAAATAATGAGTTGTTAAATCTCTGAGATGAGCTAATCTTAAAAGATGTTAATACTAAACATTCAAAATAATATAAAATGTTGAAATATTTTCTTGTGTGAGTAGTCCTTCTACTGCATGTTTAAAACAATATTTTATTTGACCTTGGATGCATTAGATCAGGGGTCCCCAACCTCCAGCCTGTGGACCGGTACCGAGCCGCGGCATGCCAGCAACCGGTCTGCACAAACAAGCAAAGCCCCGAGACTTCCGGTGGCAGGCGACTTCGTCGGACGCAGCTGCTGCTGCCTCCCGCCTGTTTCTGCGTAAAAGCCGTTTTGACAGCTAGCATCAGCTGTCAAACGGCTTGATACCTTTCCCCTGGGCATAAGGGGTTAGGTGAGCTGCCCGGGGTAGGAGTTGAGTTCCCGAGTCGTCCCATGTGGACGATGTAGGTGAGAACTCCTCCGGAGCCCTGAGGCTTCTCCGCGATCCAGGATGCCTTCGCTTTGGCGAAGCTAGAAGCCGCCGCCTCCGCTGCAACTTAAAGTGAATTGTGAGTTTTTCTTGGAAGCAGACGTTGGCTGGGACCTTCAAACGAAAAATAAACCCTGAAATGAGATTGAACCTATAATTCAAGAAGGGGCATGAACTCTACCAAACTCCCTTTCACTTGAATTTTACCGCGACCTAACTATGAAAAAGTCGTTCTTCACTTTCACTAAAGGCCAAACCTTGAAAACGATGAAAATTGCGGCGTATTACTTGTTCTGGTCGAACTGCTTATAAGACATTATTATAATTGGAAAGTGATTGCTAATATGGCTTTAAGAAAAACTGCGCCTTCAACTTTAAAACCGACTGTATCTCCGATGTCTCAGACACCTCAACAAACTTCTAAAACTTCCCACCCGCCACCTCTGCCATCTTCTACTGCATGTTTAAAACAATATTTTATTTGACCTTGGATGCATTAGATCAGGGGTCCCCAACCTCCAGCCTGTGGACCGGTACCGAGCCGCAGCATGCCAGCAACCGGTCTGCACAAACAAGCAAAGCCCCATCCGTGGGATGCAGGTAGCACACAAAACTATGCACTCTCTGGTCCATGGAAAAACCTTTCTCCACAGAACGGGTCCCTGGTGCCCAAAAGGTTGGGGACCTCTTCATTAGATATCCTGGATATTCAAGAAATCAATTTGCAATGTTGAAAATTCCTTTATGCTATAGCTATATGAAACTTGTTGAAAGAACAAAAGATGAAAGATATATTCAATCTGAAATTAAAATTATTAGTAGGAAAAATAAGCACAATTATACAGCAACAATGTATATAATTATACAGTATAACAGTACATGTTGATTTTTATATCTAAAATATCACCTGGTGGGAGTGTGGAAATTGATCTTCCCTGCCTTCTGGAGCACCATTTCCACCCGGATTCCCATTTAAATGAGCCCTTAAAATCTGTGTCAGTCTCCAGGGTTTGGATGAGAGTGTGAGAGATATCTTTGTGTAATGTTTTGGTCTTTTGAATGGTCTTTTTTTCCCCCCAGAGTTTCTTTGGTAAAAGTCCAGAAAAATCACATAATTTTATTGAAGTAATTATTTTTATTGCTAGTCTGTAAGCTTTCTATAGTTATTGGGATAACCTATACATCCAATGCATTGTTGTTGTTGTTAGTTGCGAAGTCGTGTCCGACCCATCGCAACCCCATGGACAACGTTCCTCCAGGCCTTCCTGTCCTCTACCATCTTCTGGAGTCCATTTAAGCTCACGCCTACTGCTTCAGTGACTCCATCCAGCCACCTCTGTCATCACCTTCTTCTGTTGCCCTCAATCTTTCCCAGCATTAGGTTCTTCTCCAGTGAGTCCTTCCTTCTCATTAGATGGCCAAAGTACTTGAGTTTCAACTTCAGGATCTGGCCTTCTAAAGATCAGTCAGGGTTGATCTCCTCTGGGACTGACCGGTTTGATCGCCTTGCAGTCCAGGGGACTCGCAGGAGTCTTCTCCAGCACCATAGTTCAAAGGCCTCAATTCTTTTGCGCTCAGCCTTTCTTATGGTCCAATGCATAAATAAATAAAATAAAATGACCAACTTTGACAGAAACTTCAAAATAAGCTTAATTAGGTTTGGTTCAGAAACTCTTAAAAGGAAATCATTTTGCTTACTATTGTCATACTGAGCTATTTGTGGGTCACAATTCGATTGTACCTGTATGTACAACTACATGTATACAACTACATGTCTGTATGTGCATTTACAAGACAAAAAACAATTGCAAAGAGGCCAATGAATCCATATCTTAGAATCCAGGGTGCACAACGTTAATGCTTCATATTAAGAGGCTTTCTTGAAAAAAAATGTCAAAGAACTTATAAAAATATTCATATTGATAGAATGTATTTCATGAATTTGTTAAAAACTAAAGTTCAGATTGGAAAACAGAAATGAGAAAGTGAAATAGAAATTAATATATTGACTTGTATATCCAGGAATAACATTGAGGACAAATCTAAAAAAAAAAAATATCTCCCATGTTTCTACTAAATAACGGCAAAGAGATCTGAAAACATTACAGATTTTCACATAGGCAGCATTTTTATTTACACTCCATTTGGGAGATTCACACAGAGTTTAACTGGTTGTAATAGCCATTTTGGAAGAATAGGTATTTCACGCGGTTCCCTTTTATATTTTGCACTGCTGATTCTACAAAAGTCTCCTAAGACATAACTACAAATCAAGACATTATTTTGTACTTTGAAAACCTATATTCTAAATCATCCAACCCAATAATTTTCCATTGCATGCTAGAGAGTGAATATTAAAGGTATCCCTGTTCACTGAACTGAACCATAACTTTTAAAACCTCACTGAGTTTTGTCCCGTCTTCAATCAGTGCTTTTGCCTAAAGATAATTGTCCAATTACTTGTTGCAATTAGGTGAGCTTTGTTCAATACCTTTGTAGGTCCTGAACATGCTATCTTCCGATGACAGATAGTAGAGTTAAGCCTGAACAGTATCTCAGGACATATTGCTCTGGCTGGTTTTATTTTTGCTGTGTGCAATTCAATTAGTTAAATTAACAAAGAAATCCTATTCTTTAAGGATAATACATGCAAGTCAGGCTTCCTTTACTCCTAATTCTGTTATTTATTGGATATATAACTCTTATTTTTCAGAAAAAAACAAAATAATATTTGATATCAGTCTTAATAAAAAGCCTATTCTGTGTTCATCACATTCTTATCTCCTAAACTTAATGGCTTTTAGATTGTGCTTTTCTTTGCACGATAGTGAATGCTGATTTTGCAATTAAACCTTAAACTGCGAACCATTAGCTGAGTGTTTGCTGTTATGTTTTAATCTGAAGTTGAAATTAATCCTTCAGTTCAGCACTTCCCAACCTTTTCTATGTCCCAAACCCCTAGGAAATGTTTGATTAATGTTCACACCCCCTACAAAAATAATTGTGACTTGTGACTCATCATGAAAGGACACAGGACAGTCTTTATTGCACCCCCTGAAATTCTACCTTGCACCCCTGGGCTTAGCTTATTTGGCTATAGAATACTATCTGGCTGTTTCTCTCATAGGGTTGAAACAGATAGGAAATAATAAGGTAGTACACTGGCAAGTTGGCAAGGATATATTATGGGCAAGAAAGACATAGGTAAACATCCTGTGAAGAATTTTATTAAAAATCCATATTCAATTTGGTCAGCTGTAGAAATAGGAAATTTGGCAGATTATCAAGATGGCTGCCACTTGGAACTCAGAGATCAGAAAGTAAGGACTCTTCTTTCACTTAACAGATATTAGACCAAACATTAAAAATGGAATTTGTACTTGTATTGGAGTAACAGGTAGGCCATACTACTAGGAATTGAAGATTGCTGCCTTAGTTTTCCATTAACACCCCCCCCCCTTCCCAAAATAACTATACTGTGGATATTGGCTAGGAATGATAGGGTTTTGCACATTTAAAAATGAATTAGAAGTGATATAGACATTCCACGTGCATTGTGTCTCTACTATTAATTGATGCCATTCATGTAAATATTACAATAGATTTCCCTTAGAAGAAATGGCCTCATAAGTACCTGTTACATTGATGTGTGTCATATCATTGCAGAATAATATGATTATATACTTTGCCAAGTTGCTTCATAAGCTCAGACACAAGAAAGTCTTACTTGAGGGATAATTCCATGAATCATGTATTTCACATGCCTGCCTTTCCACTCATCCAGCCAGATACTGTGAAAAATAATTGTAAACATGCATACAAATATAAATAGAAGAAATACCTGTTAGTCATAGTCTGACAGAAGGTTTTGCCAAAATTTTGCAATTTGGGGAATCCTACATGCTCCTGCTTTGC
>NW_015387003.1:183287-185367 GCF_001527695.2 Protobothrops mucrosquamatus | reverse complement strand
GAAAGTCTTACTTGAGGGATAATTCCATGAATCATGTATTTCACATGCCTGCCTTTCCACTCATCCAGCCAGATACTGTGAAAAATAATTGTAAACATGCATACAAATATAAATAGAAGAAATACCTGTTAGTCATAGTCTGACAGAAGGTTTTGCCAAAATTTTGCAATTTGGGGAATCCTACATGCTCCTGCTTTGCTTATGCCTACAATTGTGACCACAGAACAAACTAGGAAAAATTTGCCTGACTAGGATTGTGACTTTTCAACAAGAGTATCATATAATTACATGGTACTGCCTGAGTCCCAATGACTATGGGCATTTAGCTAGCCTACCAATGGAAGAAACAAAATGGAAACAAATGACTGCATTCCAGATCCCTCACGATTATGAATATTTATGGAGTAGGGCATAATAAAAATAAAGCAAATAAATGCTAAAATAATGCTAAGCAGAGTTTCTTCCAGGCTTCTGACTTATTTTATGGGCGCACAAAATTCCTGTTAAAAGTAAAAAAGTGGATTTATCTTTAAAATCAATATACTTATAGATTAATCCTAGTTAAAAGAACGAAAATTATTTCCAATTAAGTATACAGTAGTAAGATGACCTGTTAAGTATATGGATTCAGTATAATCCAAAATAAAAATGCATTTTAGTGTGATATAAGCTGATTTTATCCCTTTCTAATATTATTAAGAAGCTCCTGCAATTGGAATACCTGTAGTAGGAATATTTTCTCCTGTAATCAGGGGATTGCAAGGCTATCTAAACTCAAGCTGTTGCAGGAGTATGAACCAAGCCCCACTTCCATCTCTCCTATCTCATATTGATAGCCTGGCATCAGGATCACTGGACATCTTGGGTTAAGGCAATGCCAGTGTATCTGCATGAAGAGATAATAGTCTATCATGGACAAAAAGATAGATCTGGCATATAGTGATAAAAGATAGATGAATAACAACGGGGAAGTGCCCATTGGAGAGTCAGATGTTGCATCAGCCTACATCATGAAAGGGTTCTGCAGATATCTTTTAAGTCCTCCTTTTTACCTGTGCAAAAGTAGAGGTATTCTATGGAAAGCAGGCTGCTTGCAGTTCTTCTTTCTGCAATCTTAACTAACCGTTGGAGTCTGAACCTGTCCAATTTGGTTGCTGTACCAAACCAGACAGTTATAGAAGTGCAAATTACAGACTCAATAATTGCTCTGTAAAACTGTACCAACAGTTCCTGGGGCAGTCTGACCTTCCTGAATTGACACAGGAGGAACATTCTTTGTTGTGCCTTTTTAATGATGGTTCTAATGTTGAGAGCATCCATTTCAAGTCCTGGGAGAGTATTGAACCCCAAAACTTGAAGGAGTTTATTGCTGATACCATGCTGTCGAATATAGTGAAGTAAAATAGAAGGACTCCTCCTAAAATCCACTCTCATCTGTACAGTTTTAAGTATGTTCATCTCCATATTTTACAGATGCACCACAGGCCCAGTTGTTCAATCTCCCATCTACAGTATATGCAGCATTAGCATTAGATCCTCCTATGCTATGTAGCATAGCGGGCAGCAAGGGATCACCAGTATTTTTGGTTTGGGGCAAGTATGTCAGTGTCTTCCCATGTGATGTTAAAGTCTTTAAGTAGTTTATTAATGTTCTGCTCCATGTATTTCAAGGGCATCCTCTTGGTCATTTGGCATCAGGGGAGATCCATCTCATTTCCATCTTGGGAATTTGATTATTCTCCATACACATCTCTATTGGTTTATTAAGAATCTGTGAGAAGATGGGGTCAGTTCTTCAGCTCAGGCTTTCAAGCAAGAAAGAATCCATCCATCTGGGCCTGGTGCTTTTCTGATTTTTTGTCTATTAAATAGACCTTACAAATCTTTTTCTAAGATCACCAAAGGTGGGGGTCCAGAGGAGTGGTGATAGTTGTAGAAAAAATTACCTACTGTTGGTGTATCTGAGGTGGGGTAGGTAGCAGTACATGACAATGGTCTCTTCTTAAATGCACAATAGAACACATTCAGGTCATCTACCAGCTGATGATTCTCTTCAATAAGGGAGCAGGGCGGGTCTGCT
>NW_015387003.1:147695-183080 GCF_001527695.2 Protobothrops mucrosquamatus | reverse complement strand
CCCCACTAAAATTCCCTAGGCCAATCCCGCTTGTTGGAAGAGCCATGTCTTTAGGGCGCGGCGGAAGGAGGGGAGATCCGGGATCACCCGGATCTCTGGGGGTAGTTCGTTCCAGAGGGTGGGGGCTCCCACCGAGAAGGCCCTCCCCCTGGAGGTCGCCAGCCGGCACTGTCTGGCTGACGGCACCCTGAGGAGATGAAGAAAGAGGCTAAGTCTTAACCTTAGCAAGTAACAATGCTGTTGATTCAGAGGATGACTGAATCCAGGTTGATATCAGTGTTAGTTCTTGATAGGTTTGGACTCCCTCCAGAAAGAGCAATTTCTCCTGGATTCTGTGTTTCTCATGGAACATTGTGCCAGGAGGACTTTTGCCCTGCTTGGGCTGGTGACCCAATTTTAGTTGTCCCCGGAATAACAAATGCTGCCAAAGTGCTGGCATATAGACTGCTGTAATTTCTCAGCAGTACATTAATGCCCTTGAATATTTGCAAACTGTAACTACTATAAACTGTGGCTGCCCGTAACCCTTCAGGCCTCCCAGAATGGCTGGAATCCAAAAAGTGAATTTTTAAAATGTGTTGGAAGTTTTAAAGTGTTCTAAAGGCAAAACAGATGGTTCAAATTTGCAGATATTAAACCATTGATTTAACTCCCTAAAAAACCCCAAGTCTGCCTCCTGCACAACTTCCCTGCTTCTTCCTATAGTTGGTATCCAGTCACTAAGAAATGGACAAAGTCTATAGTAGCCTTCTAGCCAATAAAAGTTGCTTTGCCCCTTATTAAAAAAAAATTACTTTCTCACCAGCAATGAGATTTCAATCAGTCAAAGGGTCAGCAGCTTTGCCCTGCCCTCAGAAGTATCAACAGAATCTAACAATTTTGTCCAAAATGCTGACATGAACATCACAACGGCATTTATGATTACTACCATTTATTTTTTATATTTTATATATTCAGGCATTTAAAGGAGTGGAACATGGTTATTATAGCAAAAAGACTCATTTTATTATCCCTCCCTAAACCTCTATCTGCCCTATCTTAATTAGGCTTACAAATAATGTGATTAAATATTTTATGGCAAAAAGGTTTGTTATCATAAATACAGCAGTTGAATGATATTCTATGACCAGTTGAGACTGACATACCACACACAGAATCTGATTAACTAGCCAATGTTAAATTAAAGTTTGGGAGGCAGTGTACTAAAATATCACAGTGCAAAAGGCAATTTATGTTTGTTAAATAAACCAAAAAGAAAATAGAAAGCAAACAAATATCTCCCCCCCATACACACACACAAGCAGGGCCAACATAAAAAACAGAAGACTTTAAAGTGACAAGACTTTATCTTTCTAGACCAGTGGTGGTGAACCTATGGCACGTGTGCCAGAGGGGGCACTCGGAGCCCTCTCTGTGGGCACGTGCGCCTTGCTCTTTGGCTAGGTTCTTGCAGGAAAAAAATCATTTCTCAAGCCCCTTCCTAGCCAAAACAAGCCTCCGGAGCGAGCACGCTGTTTTCAGCTTTGAATTATATCAAACCTGACACCAGAAACAGATTAACAGATGACCTGAGTGCTGCATGTGTTGCTCTCAAACTTACAAAGTATAAGTCAAGGTTAGACAAATTATCAGCATGCATACAACAGCAAAAATCACATTCATTGTTCAAAAGCATGCCAAATGCAAACTTTTACCTTTCAGTAAAAAGTTGTTTGTATCATTGAAAGCTTTGTCATTGTGTTTTTCTTTTAAGACAAAAGATGTTAATGTATGAGTTGTTTTTTCTAAACTAAAACCTCAGTATTCAGATTAAATTGCCGTGTTGGCACTTTATGATAAATAAGTGGGTTTGGGGTTGCAGTTTGGGCACTCGGTCTCTAAAAGGTTCGTCCTCACTGTTCTAGACTCAAAAATTCACAGAATGTGACTGTAGGCAGGATTGATAAATCTATAAAATATATTAAAATGCAGAAACATCAAAGTGACAATAAAGGTACACATTGTGAAAGGTATAATTTTTCCAGTTATAACAAATAGATGCGAAGTCTGAGTCAACAACAATGCTGAGTAAAGAAAAAAAAATTCATTTGAATTTTTCTTTCAATTATGATACTTGAGACAATAGTTGATAATATTTTGGACCAACAGAAAAACAACAAATAATTTAGTATTAGGTGAAGTAAAACCATCCTGCTCATTGGAAACACTAATAATGAAGCTTAAAAATGAACAGGTAATATGACGTCAAGAGTTATTGGAGAAGACTCTGATACAGACCCAGTGCCTGGAACTGTGCAGGTCTGGATTGGAAGGAACAGACTGACGCTCAATCCCTACAACACTGAGTGGCTGTGTTTATTCCCCCTCCCCCCACATCCTCAATATTCCATTGTTGACTCTCAATGGGTTGCACCTCATAATTGCATTACCGCAAAGTGTGATCTGCAGTTTGTAAAATTGGTTCTGAATGCGGTGATGTGGGGAGAGATGGGGGCGTGGTATTATATGTGTGTCACTCCACTGCTTTGTAAGCTGCATTGCTTACCAGTTGGCTACTAGGTGCTGTTCAAAGTGCTAGTTATCATCTTTAAAAATATCTGAAGCTTAGGACTTGCCTGTCTGAGGAACTACCTATCTCTAGTTATGTCTGCTTAACTGGTATGGTTCAGCACAGTGGGCATATTCTGCAGCCTATCATTTAAATCAGGGGTAGTCAACCTTGGCTCTTTTATGACTCGTGGACTTCAACTCCCAGAATTCCTGAGCCAGCACAGCTGGCTCAGGAATTCTGGGAGTTGAAGTCCACGAGTCATAAAAGAGCCAAGGTTGACTACCCCTGATTTAAAGAGTGTCACGTTGTAGGACCCGGGAAGACCAGGAACTGAAACTCTTTCAATTCCTCTGGAATAAATGCTTCCAGAGATTTATGAGGCTCCCACCTTAGGTCCTCCAGGAAAATGTTCTCCCAGGCCTTGGGGACAGGGCAAGATTGTGGAGGCCCCTTTTGTCCTTTTGCCTGTTTGTTTTGCTTTGCTTAGTTTGAATTCTTCTGGTCAGTTTTATTTTTTTTTAAATTTTATATATAAATATGTTCTTAGGTGAAAGTTCTCCAGAGTGATTTGGGATTCAGATTGTTTATAAATCAAAGAAAGAAAGAACACAATTTACTGAGTATATAATTCCTGATCCAGATTAATTATCCACTGCTTAGGAAATTTTGGAAGTACAGAACATTTTTTTTAAGATCAGATTTGGCACCTCTTTTGCTGATATTTATTTCAGATTGCCTGAAGATTATGTAACTGAGAAGAGCACTTGCCATTAGATTGCTACTTCTCTAGAATCCACTTCGGTTCCTGTTTAATAATTATTGTAGTTATTGTGGTGTAGCCAAAATATAGAAATGTTAACACCTTAATTATTAATGCCAAAATACATGGGCACTTTAATTTCACTTTCCCTGTTTGTCCAATTTTAAAGGATGATCTGAAAAATGTCTGTCTAAATATGTCCAGTTACTTGAAACATGTTCATGGCACAAAATGGCTGTCATAACAAACTAAAAAAAAACCTAGAGAAATACCAAAATGAAGTATGGATAGGGTATAGATCAGTGGTGGTGAACCTATGGCACGGGTGCCAGAGGCGGCACTCCGAGCCCTCTCTGTGGGCATGTGCACCGTCGCCCCAGTCCTAGGCCTTCAGCTGGGTTTTATGAAACCTTTTTGCTTTAGGCCTCCGCCGCTGTGTGCAAAAAAAAAAAAAAAGATTCAATCAGTCAATTTCAACTTCTCATGGGAAAAAAAAAGATCTTGCAAAGTGGGAATTGATTGATTGAACTTTTTAGTCCCACTCAGTCTGCCGTTACCACCGCAGTCACGCCCACCCAATTGGCCATGCCCACCCAATGGACCACACCCACCCGGCACTAGGCGATGCATAAATGGGTTTTGGGTTGCAGTTTGGGCACTCAGTCTCTAAAAGGTTCACCATCACTGGTATAGATGAATTAAAATTTATGGAGACTGGTCTGGTCATGATATATAGAACTGAGGAGAGGATGAGGCAAGCATCATATTGGTGTCCAGTTCACCATATTTATCCTAGAAGGAAAACAGTGAGTATTCTGCTTGACTTTAAAAGAGACAACACTTCTGAGATTCAGGTAAAAACTTGTGTCTGTTCCTCTTTATGTGAACTTAGGAAGCAACACTGCAAGGCCCAAAGGGCAGCTTAAAAACACAGACATACAGGTGAAGCTAAGTAAACTTTGGCTTTGATGGGACACGGCTGATTTCATCTCCTGAGAGGAAAGGCAGAATATAAATAAATTTGCCACTTAAGAACATACTGTTTGAAACTTATGCTTAGATATGCATGGAATTCACTGCTTGAAATGGTTATCAGTCAATATTTTCAGTAGGTTGTGACACAAAATAAGAAGAATATTGAGTTTCAGAGTTCAAAACATCATAAATTTTAGCAAGTGGTCGTTCAGGGAAATCGTAAGAAGCTTAAGCAGAAGTGGAAATATGTAGGAGAGGATTAAAGTGAAGCAAAGGCAGGAATAGAACATTTTCTAATCGCACTGTAGCGGCAGTGATAAGCAAGTTTGGAGACAGAAATTTTCTTAATAATAAAGGCATCATTAAAGTTCTCTTTAGCCTGAAATGTAGGTCATATTATACATTTAATAATGCTTTAGTGTTCCAAACATTTAAATCTTCTCCAAACTCTTTGAAGTCAAGTTATATTTCACCCATGAGATACAGAAGTAATTATTTTATTACACAACTGCTTAAAAATAAATTTCATAACCCATATTTAGGAAGCTTATAAAATCATGACCCACTTGTTTCTTAGAGCTATAATTTTATCTTTCTGGTAAGATGCTACTTGTCTGGAAAGCTAGAAATTGGGCTATTTTCTAATAAAAAACCTGCAATTACTAGACACAGCATGGATAAAAAAATCATGACAGAAATACAACATTAAATGAAAACTTAAAAGGACAAATTAAAATATTTATTGACATTTATTCATGGTCTAAATATGTAAGAATGCAGCAGTAAGACTAAACATGGACAATGACACTGCAAAATAGAGATTACTTGAATGGGCTAATGAGCTGTCATGATGCAATTGTTCAAGCTAACTCTGTCCACAGTCTGGAGTTTGATCCTGATCAGCTGAAGATTGATTCAGCCTTCCATCCTTCTGAGATCAGTAAAACGAGGACCCAGATTGTTGGGGCAATATGCTAACATTTGTAAACTGCTCAGAGAGTGCTATAAAGCACTATGGAGCAGTACATAACTCTAAGTGCTATTTCTATTATTAATCCATGAAAAACCCTGTTTTTTTGTCTAACATCTGGGATAAACTGAATATTGATAATCCAAAAATGAAGAATTGATTGATGACTTACAGAATGAAAATGAGATATTGAAGAAAAGCAAATTCGCTGGCTCAGTTTAGTTTTAGATGTGACAGTGCGTGACTGCTCATGAGTGTGTGATAGATTATAATGAATGATAATTATTGTACAATTGACACTAGACATATCTACCTTTATTCAGAATATTCTAAAAAATCATCCTGCATTATTAATAAAAACAATATGAAATTCAATCTTAAATTCCATGAGATGTTTCTAAGAATAAGGAAATGAGATAAGATAATAATACGTAGCTTCAAATATATGTCTGTGTTTTGGGAAACATTAAAAGGTTATTAGAGAGTTGACAAGACAGTTAGTGTTATTTGTGTAAGCAGGAGGTCTCAAATTTTTCAGGACCGTGACTCTCTAAAATGAGAGGTTAGACTTGGGCAAGAAATAAATATATCATCTCTATTATTAAAACAAATAAAACATGATGGAAACTTACAATTTTATGTATTAAAAAAACTACTTTACTGGAAACTGGAAATCAGCTTACTTTTGTAGAATACCTGAAATATGGTTTTCTTGTAAGTCTGTTTCTTTCATTCTGCACATATTCTGAATTAATATTTTTACTTATAGTGGTAACTGCAACTGTTGAAAATCCAATTTTCCTATTCATTTGGCCCGGGTGACCAAAAGATAAATGAAACAGTACATGCTCATGAAGGAAGCAAGGATGGTTTTCATGGACTGAATGATTTAGAGCAGTATAATGAATAGTATTTATATAAATTTGGTTTAGCTATATTTCTTTTTTAAAAAAATCACATTTATTAATTGCAATCACTCCAAACAAAAATAGTAGGCTACACCATTATCTATAATGGATAATGATGGCTTAGGTTAGAGAGCCTTGGTGTATAGGATAAAATCATCTGTATTTTTCAACTTAAATCTAGTAGCTAATTTAGTTCTCTCTTTTGCAATTGACTGATGGTGATTTTGTCCATGCTGATGGTATTCAAGTGGTGCTCCAGTTTTTTTGAGGTTGTTTACTATTGGCACTACCTTTGCTTTCTTTTGTCTTACTATTGTTATTTGCTGCTTTTAAAAAAAATAAAAAAAAATAAATTCATGTCAACTTGAAATATTTGTGGTATAAAAGAACTGAAAACAATGAGCTGCAAATCAGAACATTCTCGCTTGAATGTCCTATCATTAGGTGGCATTACATAAGAAATGCTTATTTTCTGTCTACAGCAGGGGTAGGCAACCTTGGCTCTTTTATGACTCGTGGACTTCAATTCCCAGAATTCCTGAGCCAGCATGGCTCAGCTTGGAAACCTCTCCCTTTTCCCTCAGTGTGGCTGGCTCAGGAATTCTGGGAGTTGAAGTCCACGAGTCATAAAAGAGCCAAGGTTGCCTACCCCTGGTCTACAACTTGAAGATATATTAACCTGTTTTCACAGGATAGTTGCATAAAGGTATTTTTGGAAAGCCTCCAATATTATGTAATGTAAATATTATATTTTAATCTTCATTATCATCTAATCTTTTCTTTTAAAAATACTTGACATTAATGGCAGACAAAAATTTATTCAGAAAGAAATAATTTCTGCTTTCTAAATACGCTCATGCATTATGTTACTATAGTATATATTACTATCATAATACAGCAAGTATTATTATTACTCTTCAAACACAAAAAATACCTACAGGATTAAGAAGGATGGTAAGAAACAGTTCACCTCCTTGGATACTTTTGTCTAGTTCTTGAGGGCCACCAGGATACTCTTTGTAAAAAATTGTATGGGTGAAAAGTCCACATGTCTGTCGAGGGAGTACCTAAGATAAACCAACAACAACAAGCAAGCTTTTGGTATGGATAACTACTTATTCATGCATGCACTGGTGTATGATGCATTGGTATGTGATTCCCTCAGCTGTAAGATGCTGATAGCTAAAATTACAATTTTCAATCTGTGACTGAAATTTTTCCTGCCATCGGATACAGCAACTTGAAGGTCAGTTGATGTCCATGTCGTAACATATGGTAATAATCAGGTAGTCAGGCCCTCCTCCCCATTGAATAGGTGTGGTCTTGAAACTCTTTTAAGACCATTGCATGCTGATTGGAATAATCCTTGCTTTAAACATAAATACAGTCATATATGATTTATAGAATCTAAGTAATAATTTAGGTTACCTGGCTAGCTTTTTAAAAAACCTTTATTTAAATAAAAAATTGACAAAGTTTAACCGGGTTCAAGAATATCTTAATGTTAATTATCTTAAATATAAGTATTTGTAAAACTGCAGATGAGAAATGTATCTTAACATAGGTCTTCTTTTTGTCTTTCACAGAGGGAAACATGCTTTAAACATGATGCCTACATGACACATGCAGTGCTAAGAAACACAAAATGATTATAAATGTGAGAATCTAAAACAAATGTTGTTGGACAGATGACAGATCCATCTTGTCCAGAATTTGGATTATCACAGTAGCTTTCCATTGGGAAGCTCATAAGGATACCGACATGTTTTATTCCAAGCAATGCCAGCTTAGCCTAGTGGTTCCTTAATAATTCCAAGCAACAGTCTTTCTTCTTCCCACTGAGGTCCCATACAGGTGGTTTTCATCAAAAAGTGAATTCAAAGTTTGTAAAGAATGCTGTTTTTATTCCTCAATCTTGTCATTACTTGCATTTTTATACAGAACTGGTAACAGGGAGAGCAGGGATGAGATGTAAAGATTTATAGTGGACCCACCAAAAAAGTACAGAACTTGGAAAAAGCAAATGAGGTCAGCTCCGGATACTGACCCTGTGGAGAATTGTTTTGACTAACAACCATACTTCCTCAATACATTTATTCAAATTTATCTTTTTAGACAAATGCCTGTTTATCATAATCTTTGCCCATATTCATGTAGCAGCAGAATATTACTATAGTATGTGTGAGCCCAAAATAGTGCTAGCTTGTAATACTAAAGATTGAATTCTCTAAAAGTTCTCTAAGCAATCATCTTCTCAAAATATATGGAGTTATTTCTAAAAAAAATAGATACCCATTTGGCCTCTGTAACCAACCATAATTATGGAAATATGAGTTATTATTTAGGTGAAAAACAATCTTCATTGAAACTGTCTTCATTCAAAATATTTATTCACAAGAAATATTTCTGGAAGCATTATAGTAGTGTAGCTTTGTTTGGGCACACTCAAACTTTTCTTGAAATAATGTTGTAATCATGAGAGCAACTTTTTTACTGATAGAATAGTGATGGATTTTAATAATTGTTTCTGAGTCTCATCTGCCTAAAATTCCCTTGACATTTCATTTGGAGATAATGTTCATCTGTTCTTGTGTTCCAATCTGTTCCCTCTCACTACATGGTTATTATAGCTGCCAGCTAGCTAGTCTTTTTTATCTAACTGATGGACCAAGTTAATCCTATGAGGATATGGTCTCAACCCAACTGCTCTGACCTTTTGCCATGACATTCAGGAGATCGTATAAACAGCTGCCTTGTCTTTACCTTGGCTTGGAAATATTACTTCTGTTTCTGAATACCTACTGGGCGGAAGAAATGTGCATGCTTTCTAAGTTGGTTGAAAAAATAAAACATGTTGTAATCTATACAGAGTTGTAACTGTAGGTTGTTTGTAGTCTCATATTATTCATTTTTCTAAAGTTCTAATCTAATTGTATTTTAGATATGATGCAAGATGAATTACTAAATTTGCCAATACTTGGTACCTATAAAATGATTAACATGAAGAAAAGTGTGCACCTATTACTTAAACAAACATGCCAGCGGGATATATATATTGTAAATATCCTTCAAGCTTTCACTAAATTCTTGTAAGAAAATTTAAGCCCAGTTGTAATAGCCAATAGGGACTGTTCAATTAAAAAAAATGCAAGCAGTGTGGGCCAAGTTATCTGCAGGACCACCTTTCCCTAACATCTGTTTGTTCTAGTCCCCTCCCTTAAATATTGCTATCTTATGATAGTCAAGAAACATGCCTTTCCCATGGTGATGTGTGCCCTGGGGAACACTTTGCCTCTTGAAATTCAATAGGTCCTTAACCTCCTAGCCTTTCGCAAAACACTAAAGACCTGGCTTTTCCCTTAAGTGCTATGATAGGATAAGGTGACTGTATATCAGAAGCTTGACTTGGCACCAAGTTTTTGTTTTTAATATTTATAGTTTTTATAGTTTTAACATGGCTTTCATGTTGTTTTAATTTTTGATTGATCCACCCAGAGGTTTTTTTTATGAGATGGGCAGCTATATAAATGTTATAAACAAACAAATAAATAAATCTGCTTTGGTTATTTTTGCACCGGAGCAATTATGAAATAATGGAAATGCAATGTACCATGATGCCATTGTGGATGAAGCCCCGTCTGTACCGTGCAGGTTTCAGATGAGGGTATTCTTCGGTGCTGGTCACTTTAATACCCCAGACCTTCTTCCAAGCTTCATAAAGCTGAACATGAACTGGATAGACTCCAGAATGATGTGGAGCCACAGCGTAGCCAATGTCAGTTGGAATACCATGTTCCTGAGAGTGGGCAAAAGAGAGGAAGGCACATGTACATTACAAAAACACCAGAATTACAATATATTTGCAGATGTTTTTGAATATGATCAGATATAAAAAAAATACTTACACTAATTAAAACCCTTAAACAAGCATGCAGTATGTGGGAAAAGAAACTGATTTCTAGATATATCTTTGGAGAGAACTTTATAAAAATCATGATGGGTCACAAAAAAGATGATATATAGTGCAACATATTATTTCTACAGTGGAAAACTGCTAAATGAGTCTGGAAACTAATAATCCCCAGGAAATGGTACTGAAAAGCATCTTGCTTCTGATACTGGATGTAATTAATACCATCATGACTAGCATCTCCTCCTCTTTAGTAATAAAAACTAGATAACAAATGGTAGCTTTCCTAAGACAGACAGATAATATCCAAATCCAGGGTTTACATTACATTAAATGAATCTGGGTCCCATTTTTTTCCCTTATCTCAGCTAGTTTTTGGTATTAAACAATTATTACTTTACTAGCTGTACCCGGCCACGCGTTGCTGTGGCTCAGTCTGGTTAAATGGAAAAGAAAGAAAAGAGAAAGTGCACGTTTGTAATTTGTTTAATTTCACAATGCTTGTACGTCCAACAGATGGCACTGTTTTTCAAAAAAGCATGTTTTTACCTGTCACAGGTGTGACATCTATATAATAGTAGGTATATAAAAACACGTGCGTATTCGAATGCAACATTGTGTCAAAATTTCAAAGCAATCGGTGAAGAACTTTAGGAGATTTAAGATTTTGAACAAATGAACATTTACATTTTTATTTATATAGATTAGCAACTATCACTATCAACAATGATCATATTTTATGATGAAAAAAATTAGTCGTCATTTGATAAGAATGACTTGCTACAGTGCTCCTTCTCTATTTAAAATGTGATGGAACATGAACATAACAAAAGACAGAAGAAAGATATCAAGCCTATTTCCACGATTAATATTCTTGGAGACCTTTCTGTTAATCCACGTCCTATGAAACTACTATGTACCCTTTAAGAGTTCTTCAATGTAATTCAAAGACATCCTCTTGTGACGGATAATAACAGTCTTATTTATTTTGTAGGGACAAATATACAATCTAACTATTTAGTCGTCTTATTTTACTTTATTCCATCTGTTTTCGTAACATGTAATTGAACTTTTTTAATATCCTCTTTATACTTCCTTGAAATGACATTCAATATATAACAAACCAGGCTATTTTTAAAAACGGGAAGGTTTGATGGTCTATACTGAAAATGTAAAATAAACAGAGAATAGTTGATATTGGATCACTCAAATTTCCCCAAGCAATATCAGAGTTAGGCATTAATAATGTTCATCACTTATGCTGTACTGTCATAAGCCTAAATTACTAAAAACTGAAATATTCCAAAATAAGGATTTTATACTGCTGGGTTTAGATAGTGATATAAATATGCCTGGTTTTTGTTCAATATTAACAACATGGAATTATTTTTGGGGCGGGGGGGAGTTTATTTCAGTATCTCTTGGACTTCAGTACTTTGGTATGAATATTTAAACTAGTAACTTTAAATGTGAAACACCTTCAGAATGTGTTTTGAATGTGAAACTACTTTGAGCTTGGAATATCACCCTGTAGGATGAAGGGGATTGATAAATGTGTATAAAACCCACACTTGGCTTTTATATAAAATCAGCTGATTCAAAAAGAACAGTAGCTTTTGGTTTTAAGAATGTAAACCAAAGTGTGTGTACAAAATTATGGAGCATGGAGAACAAACAGAAGGAATTATAAATCTTAAAGCGGGATGGTGAACATGATTTACTGGACATTACTGAAGTCTGTTGGGATAAAGCACATTAATGGAATGAAAGAATGAATAAGAGTAACTTATTCAAAACAAATATGCCAGTCAAAAGGGGAGAATGAATGTATTTGTGAAAGAAGTATATACATCTGTAGAAATCCAGGACTATGACCATGACATCCAATCAAAATCAAAAGCATTTGGGTAAAATTGATAGGAAGGAGAAACAACAACGATATTCTACAGGGTCATGCTATGGAAAATAAAGAGAATAACAGAATAACAGAGCTGGAAAGGATCTTGGAAGTCCAACCCCCTGCTCAAGAAGGAAACCCTGTACCATTTCAGACAAATGGTTGTCCAATCTCTTCTTAAGAACCTCCAGTGATGAAGCACCCAATATTTGGAAGTAAGTTGTTCCAATGATTAATTGTTTTAACTGTCAGGAAATTCCTCCTTAGTTCCATTGCTTCTTGTCCTGCCTTTGGGTGGTTTGGAGAATAGGTTAACCCTTTCTTCTTCGTGGCAGCCCCTTAGATATTGGAACACTGCAATTATGCCCCCCCCCCCCAGACTAAACATATCCAATTCCTGCAACTGTTCTTCATATGTTTTATCCTGCAGTCCACTAATGGGCCAGTCATATAATCTGGATAATGCTTTTCTGGAACAGATTAGAGAACGTTGAGGAATGGAACGTAGTATTAATGGGACATTTCTAATATCTAAACAACTATTAGAAAATCAGTTCAGAAAGATTGTAAGCTCCCCCAAAGATTTGGTCCTGTTGAAGGTTTCTTTATAAAGAAGACTGAAGAAAAGTCATGGGGAGCAGCATTCCTAAATCGTATCCTAACCAATCAGAAAAAGTTAATTGAAGTGGAAAAATCAGTAGGAAGCTTGGGAAGCAGTGACTCTGCAGAAATGGAATTTTTCTACAGGGACAGGCAAAGATTAGAAAACAAATTTAAAATAGTACTAAGTGTTGTACAGAAATGTTTAAAAGTAGTATAGGAGGTACACTAAAAATAGTAAATGTGCAATTGTACATTATTCCAGTGAATGTACAACTCATTTCAACTGAGCCAAGAATTGAAAGAAATATATCAGTGAAATAGAAGATAGTGAAATTGCCAAGGAAGCGAACCAGCTAGGAACAGAATAGGTGAGAAAGGCTAAAGTTAAAAAAGATATAGCCTTGCAAAAGAAGGTAAAGGAAATAAAAATAACTTTTTTACTAGGTTAATAATAAGAAGAATGAAAAGGAAGGAGCAAGCCCACTGTTTGGAAAAAATAGAACAGAAGAGGTAATGGGAAAAGAGAAAAATGCTTCAAATGCTTTCATTTACTTGTGATCTTGTCCCAAAAGGGCAACTATGATCAAATGGATCTTAACTAATCAAGTGACATAAGGAGACTGTTACACTCCAAAGTAAGTAAAGTGATAGTCAGGAAATACTTGGCTACTATAAGCAAATCTCTAGCCCAGATAAATTACATTCAAGGGTCTTCAAATATGCTGAGGATATAAACTTTCTGAGAATATTGTGAAATCATGGCAGATGGGTATAGAGCACCGTTTTTCAAACTTGGCAACTTTAAATGTGTGAACTTCAATTTCCAGAATTCCCCAGCCAGCATGTTGTACTCCACACATGTTAAAGTTGCCAAGTTTGAAAAACACTGAGTAGAGTATAGGATCAAAGAGCCTTTCAACTGCAAATATTATTTCTATCTTCAAAAATGGGGGGGGGAATGGGTAATAAAGGGTCATCCACTTGTCCACTCAGCAAACTCCAAACTAGATTATTAAACAATTATTTTGAGTTCTTTTTTAAAAGAAAAATATGTTGATTAGCAGAAGAGCTAAGTTGGTTAAACGAAGACCTTGTTATGTTAAACCAACTTAATCTTTTTCTTGATATAGGAACCAGTTTAGTTAACCATGGGATGTGGTGGACATTTTAGCTCCAGCAAAATACTGTATTTGATAAAGTCTCCCATGAAATCCTAATAAAAAAACTGGCAAAAAGTTGGTTATACTATGTTACAATTAAATGAATTCAATCAGAGATGATTGAATAAGCATACTCAGTGGTATCTTGATATTCATAAGCTGAATGAGAGCCAAATTGTGTGATGTAGTTTCCAAAAAGCAACAGCAATTCTATGCCACTGTAAAGGAATATGGAGATGAACTTGATGTAGGAATGAGGATGAACAATTAAAAAAAAAAGCAAGACTGATGCCAGTTCTTCAAAAAAAAAAAACCAGAATACTATTTCATTACTATAGGATATAACAATAGAATCCTGACAGCCTATATTAGGTCTTCATTTCCCAAGGACTGAGTTGTCTTTTTTCCTTTCATTCATTCTTTTGCCAAGGTTATCTCCACATTTACAGGTTTACAGCCACATCAAGGGAAATAAAGCACTGAGATCAAAATAAATAGCTATTCCTTCGTATTCCATATTGGTCCAACTATGTCCAAGATGATAAGAGCCTTGGGAGAAAAAAATAGAGAATTCTTGGAAGGTTTATATTTGTTTTGATAAGAGAAGAAAGGATTTCAGCAAAATGTAATAGCTGTCTTCGTGTATAGGATGTCCTTTGCTGGAACAATAGTTTTGCTCAAGTTTAGAACAAAAGTTTTATAAAACTCCTTACTTTACTTTGTGTGTGTATATGTGTGTGTGTAAAATGTTGTCATTTTGCAGAACAAAAAAGCATGTGAATTCTGTTGCAGTGCCTAACTTCCAGAATAGTAGCCTCCAGAAATATATATGGCTCCTACCCTTTAAATGTTCCAGAAGACTCTTAAGATGTGGCTGGGTTGCCAAGCTTGGGACATAGGTGTTTGTGGAGACCCTGGTAATTATTATTTTTAGGGTGTGGGTGGGGAGAAGTTATGTGGTTTTGTCTCGACAATCAAATTCTTTTTTAACATCTATCTATCTATCTATCTATCTATCTATCTATCTATCTATCTATCTATCTATCTATCTATCTATCTATCTATCTATCATCTACCTATCTATCATCTACCTATCTACCATCTGTCTATCATCTCACATATATTAATGTAAAATATGTAAGCTGCCCAGATTTTTTTGGGAGCCAGATGGCCTTAAAATCTAATCAGACAATCAAACAATATATTGAAAGCCATAATAAACTATTGCTAAATTGTGGAACCAGATTATTTGGAAGACATCTTTTCCCAATCACATCTATCAAACCTACTAGAGTGAGGAGGCAGGGAATGCTATGGATCCACTCTTCTAAGGCGGTACATCTACCAAGATCAAAAGCAAGGGCCTTCTGTGTGGTGGCTCCCTCCCTATGGAATATCATCCTGTGGAGATAAGAATGGTCTCCACTTTGATATTCTTTAGCAAGGCCCTGGTTTTGCCAATGGACCTAGGAAACTCAGAATGGGATGGAGTGCATCAAGTTTGATTGACTGTTGTTGCCAGGGGGTTGAGGGTTTTTGGCTTTATTGAAAATGAGTTGAGCAACCAAAAAATTGTCTTAAATAAATATATAACTTCTCCATAGAAATGAATTCTGTTTTGTGTAAGAAATCCAATATGTTCCATTAAATCTTCCTTCTATAAATATGCATCTTGATATGATAAGTTTTAAGTTTAGGCTCATATATCCAAGGAGATTTGTGATAAGAGTGAACAGAAAACCCTAAATGCTAATTGTTTACATACTTTCAAGTATATTTGCATTTTATATAATTTAAAAACATGTGTCCAGGGCATATTTTGTTTTGATTCGGTTGGAATAAAAAACTCAAATGTACAAAGAAGTTTAATTTTGAGTCAGCACTGGGATGGAATGGTGGCTGCAGTCTTATCCTGTGAGCAAAAAAATGTTTCTCTTTTAGTATGAGAGATGCTAAATGAAGACGAGTCAAGGCTAGAATATTTCAGAATGAAGCTCACCCACACAACAGTGCTCTCCCTATGGCTGCAGTTTTTTTCCACAGAAAGTGCAATAACAATTTAGCACAGCAAATTTATGCTTCCAAGAGTCTAAGGGAAATAAAATATGTTTGCCCTCTGTTGACATAACAAGGCGATCCCTGCTGAATTGCTTTGAGTCTTGTCAAAAAAGAGAGAGGTGAAATGTTGGCTGTCAGCTGTCACCTTGCTGAATTAAAAGATTTACATAAGCTCTTTCTACTTTTAGCACAAGGGCACATTTTTTCCCAAGTATTTTTTCTCAGGCAGGCAAGGAGATTCCCTAGGACAGTGATGGCGAACCTTTTAGAGACCGAGTGCCCAAACTGCAACCCAAAACCCACTTATTTATTGCTGGGTGCCAGGTGGGCGTGGCCCACTGGGTGGGCGTGGCTGTGGTTTCATGGCAGACTGGGTGGGTGTGACCAAGGTGGGCGTGATCACCTCAATGTTGCTCGTGGGGAGGGACACCTGTGGGGGCTGGGCAGGGTTGGGGGAGATCCAGGGGGTCTCTGACAGGTGGTGCAGGGGACAGGAGGCTCGTCCTGCGGGGTGAGGCAAGGCAAGGCGAGGCAGGGCAGGGCAGAGGAGCCATTGCCTCCAGAAGTTGTGAATGCTCCAACGCTGGAAGTTTTTAAGAAGAGACTGGACAACCATTTGTCTGAAATGGTGTAGGGTTTCCTGCCTGAGCAGGGGTTGGAGTAGAAGACCTCCAAGGCCCTTTCCAACTTGATGATGATGACGATGATGATGATGATGTGGTAAGCTCTCCTTTGCTAGAAATCTCAATCAATCGATTGATCAATCAATCAGAATAGAGATGAAAGGGTCCTTGGAGGTCCTCTAGTCCAACCTCCCTATACTACTTCAGACAGGTGACTGTCCAGTCTTTTCTTAAAAACCTCCAGTGATGAAGCACCTACAACTTCTGAAGGCAAGCTGTTCCACTGGTTAATTGTCCTCACTGTTAGGAAATTTCTCCTTAATTCCAGGTTGCTTCTCTCCTTGATTAGTTTCCATCCATTGGTTCTTCTCTTGCCTTCCAGTGCTTTGGAAAATAAGTTGACCCCTCCTCAAATATTGGAATACTGCTATTATGCCAACCCTAGTCTTTCTTTTCTCTAGGCTAGCCATATCCAATTACTGCAACCATTCTTTATATGTTTTTGTCTCTAGGCCCTTAATCATTTTAGTTGCTCTTTGCACTTTTTCCAAAGTCTCAACAACTTTTTTGTAATGTAGTAACCAAAACTGGATCCAATATCCAGTTGTGAATGCTCCAATATTCCACATGTGGTCCCATTAAGGCTTTATAAAGCAGTATCAATATTTCATGTGATTTTGATTCTATTTATACAACCATGGATTGAATTAACTTTTTTGGCTGCTGCTGCACACTACTGGCTCATGTTTTTCTCATTCCAAAAAGGAATGTCTGTTAGAGACCATCTGTGGAGACTGCACTGACTTCTGGACTAGATAACCTCTATAACGTGTCCTTTATATCCTCAAAACCTGCTTTGGAACTGATTTGGGAAAAATATGACGTTTCCAGGATAGGAGAAGAAAAGGAAATCTGTTTTCTGAATGCCAAGTTCAGAATGTTGTCTCAGATATATGCAAATCCAGGTAGAATTATATTAATACATTTTTTACTGATAGTAGCAGTTAATTTCCTGGTATTTTTGCATTCAATTTCTCATTTCCCTACTGGTTGTTGAGAAGAAAACCATTTGACAGGAAAGGGAAGCTACAATAAAAGCCAAGAAGCTTTTGACAGTGATGTAAGTGTAAATATTTTGTGTCTCGACTGAATGTAATAATCCTTCCACAAAAAAGTGGGGTGCTTACTATGATACTGCTGTTTGTCAGAAACAACTTGCCTTCCCCCAGGATATAGTAGTTTTTATATAAACAGTGGATTTACATTCTGAATTCTTTCTTCAAAATGATATATTTATAAAAGACTGTTAGAACCATACACTCACCTTTTGGGGCAATAATTCAAAGTGCATTTTAGCAGTTTGAGATGTCCGAAAGGAGAAGGGCGGGATATAAATGCAATTAATAATAATAATAATAATAATTCAGAGAAAAAGCACATACCCTGGACATGACTGAGGCAATTTCACATTCTCCTCTGGAGACATATTTATTCAAAAATAAGTTCATTCAGCTCAGTGAAGCTTACTTTCAAGTAAATGTGCTAACACAATAGCCTGAGAGTGCAATCATATACATGTCTATTCATAAGTAGGATGAATGTATCTGTCAATTCTGATTTGTCATTTTTTCCCAGGCTTTATTTTTCTCCTCAAGAGTTTCTGTGCTAAAACATTCCTACCATGTTGACCCATGTTATTCCAATTCCATTAGGAGCACAATGTAGAAAAAAAAGATGTATTTTTCTAACTAAAAAAACATCATTGCATATGCAAAAGAAGTGCAGACTGGATGGGGAAGTTTAATTTCTATTAACCAGGATACAGTCTGTTTGTTTGAATTTGCACCAAGTGAAAATGTGAAGCTACAGTTCTTCAAAACAGTAGTGATGCCCGTATTTATTTATTTTAATCGTAATAATGCCGGATGTATAGCAGAACTATCTGAGGACTAATTATAAGAACAAAAATTGATTTAATAATTTCTTTCTCTAGAGAAAGTTTTCAAAGAAGCTCAATTGTAAAAGGTTTTTATATTCTGGAATAAAAAGATTACTTAAAAATAGGAATGGAAGAGACTTCTGATTTTGCGCAGTACTTCAGAAGCTGAGGGATCGTGGGGCTCTGCACCCTAAGCTGATTTTCTTCCTGTTAGGGGACCCTAAATGGGCCAGAAGTCACCCAAAGAGGTGGCAAAGAAGGAAGGAAGTCCTGTGGACAATGGAGAGACAGCAGTCGACCCAATCGGTCTGGGAGAAGCCTTCCAGAAACCAACAGGAGAAAGGCTAGCCTAACTTCAGAGTCTAGTCCAAGCTATAAGCAACTGAAGTCAAAATGTACTACTTTAAGCTGATTGTAAACAGCGCGTTTGAATCTGGGTAAGAACATTAATTTTCCCTATCCTACTTATCAACTGAAAAAATTATCTCAAGAAGCAAAAAAGCTCATATACTAATGGAAGTGGCGAATTAAACCTTTTATGGAGGACTAAAACATATAGAAATGAAATGAAATGAATATAAAACCTAAATTTGGATAAGTTTAAAATTGCTGAATGGTTAAGATTTTCATTTTAAAGACAACTGTTTATTTTGCAAATTGAAAAATGAACTAGTGCTGACATCTAGTGGTGAATGAAGACTATGACAGCTATGGCTCTCATATAGGACTTGACAAAATCTGGAAAAAACTAATCTGTGTTTCTGACCTTCAAAGCTCTAACAATAGAGAACAGCTGTGACAAAAAAGAAAACAATCTGGGCTATAGACAAAGAGAATTATAAACTTCAGAATTTTTTTTTTGAACTCTTTGGATTACAAATATCTACTTAACTGTGACTCCAAAGATATTTGCAGAGAAAAGAAAAACTTGATTCTTGGCTATCATGGGAAATCAGAGACTTGTAGAAAAAACTTATCAAGAAAAAAAACCAAATAACTTTCAAGAGGAGATATATGATATGCCACAACTAATTCAAACAATGATTTCAAACCACAAAGAAATCCAAAATAACTTTGAAAATATAAACCAATCTATTTCAAATTTAACTTTACAAGAAAAAAATCCCAGAAAACAACAACAGAGAAGGAGCAGATAAAACAGATAACTGAATACAAATTCGAGGATAGAGACTTAAAGATGGAACCTAATAAAACAAAGAAATATGATTTAATGCAAGTGGGAAAAAATTCACAAGAAACATTGGATTTGGAAAAGATAATATACTTTAAGATCACAAAACAAATTTGAGGACAAGAAAAAAGATTGGATAAAATGGACTGCAGAGATGTCAGAAACATCATGAGAACTGGAGAGACAAGAAATGATAAGAGAAACAGAGAGAAAAAGAAAGAAAAAGATTTTCAACAAACATGAAAGGGCAAAAGCCTCCTACAAAGACATTGTACTTGACCTACCTTTTATATCTACAGTAACATCTACAAGAATATGGAAAGATTCTTTGATTCAGCAGAACATATCAATTAAGAAAGATACTGGGCAAAAGAAAAAGACTAAAGTGAAAATTAAGAAAATAGATGATGGGACCTATCAGAGAGAATATTTAAAAAAGAAACACCTGTTTGAATATGGTTAAAGAAATAGAAAGATTTTGGATATGAATTTTATTTTAAGAGAGATAAGCCCCTCAAATAACATAGTACTCTCTTTTTCTTTTCTTTTCTTATTTTATTTCTTGATATGAATAATATAAAAAAGTTTATATTATTGTCAGTGACAATAATGGCTTATATAAAGGAAATGTTTTAGATATTTAAATGTGATTGGCTTTAAGAAAACTAAAATGGATAAAAATGTTTTGAATAAGAGTTAAAAGATCAGATGACTAGATTTATTAAATGGAATATTTAAATATTAAACATATTTTTAATCATGGTAAAAAAGAACGGAAAAATTTTGGAAATAAATTAGGTTAGGAGGAACATGTATTTTAAGTAGTACTACCTTTTTATTTTTCTTTACTTTTATTCCTTTTTTTCTTTTTTAGTCTTATTTATCTCTTAAGAAAAGTAAAAGTATTGGGATGGCTTACATGAGAAAAATAGACTTAAATATTTAAATGTAATTAACTTTGAGAAAATCTTAACCAGTAAAAATGTCTTGAACATTGTGGGAAAAATAAATGTAAACAAGAACTGTAAACAGGATCTATGATGAGGCAACCAGAATAACTAGATAAAAAAGAAATATTATATTGATGTGATTATTATCTGTAGAAATATTAGAAAGAATTTTACACTCAATTGTTATCTATCAAAACAACAAGAATTGTATTAACTTAAGGTTGGCAAAAGAGAATATTATGGGAAAGAGAGGAAATCAAGTAAAGCTATTATGTTGATTATAGATCATAGAAACTAATTGTTAATGAATGTTTTTATATGTAAACCCAGACAACACACTGTTTACCAAATATTAAGGTGACCATGTTAAAAATCAATAAAATGTATTATATATAAAAATTAGGAATGGAAGGAGTTCTCATGAGCAGATAGCGATGGCAATACAATGACAAAAAATCCTTTGTAGATGGTGCCATGCTTAAAAAAAATTAATAGCAACTAAAAATAGGAGAGATATCGCATTCCTAAGAGCATTATTCCTTTTGTATCTCTAACAGTGGAGGAAGACTTAGTAAAAGTAAAATCCAGTATATATTTATCCATAGCAATCTTTAAAAAGAAGCTCTGTGGGGCATAGATTTGAATAATTGTGATGTTGAATTCTATGCTCATGATTTGTTCACTGACAGTTGAGAAGCTTTCCACTGTTCTAGCAATTTTCTTGCTTACAATAAACACCACTCTACTTGTTTTGCTGGTATCATGTCCTGAATAATAGATGGTGAAATCCTCAAATTGGAAAAAGCCATTGTCCAACCAGTGTAGCTCAGTGACACCACGAAGATTAATTTTCAACCTGATCATCTCACATTTGACAATATTTAATTTACCCTGACTCATTCCTCTGACATTCGATGTGGCTGTCCAATGTATATCTATGCAACACAGACATTTGCTTACTCCACTGGCTGCCTCAGCAAATGGGATTCCTATTGTCATATTGTTGGTCCTTATTTGACATATTTGAGACCCTTCCCATAGAATTTTCTTGCTGAGGTTATTGCAGAATAGGTCTTTTTCCAACCCTGTGTCTGTCTCATTATATTAGCTATAAACCTTATCTAGCTAAAAGGCTTAACCTCTGGCTGACTATAGTGCTCTTTCCTTAATTATCTTAGAAGGAATATATAAGAATAACTCCTTCCTAGGACATGTGTGCCCCTGAAATGTTGATCAAACTGAAATTGCAAGGAATGTTCTTTTTTTGCTATTCATGTTACATACACATCTGCAGTATTATTATTCTACTACAGAAAGTCAGCTTACCAAGCCATACAGATCAATTTTATATCCACTTACTAATATATAACTCCAGGCAAAATCTTCTGGGAACTGATTGCCAGCTAGAGTCAATCAGGCTTAATATGGTTCATGTCTATTAATATTGTTACCATAATTTCAAGTTGTGTACTTGTGCAGTTTTGGTTACTATATAGTTTTTTAAGAAAACAGAATACATAATACAGATTTATATATTTTACCTCTCCATGTTTTAATTCTATATTTATTATCCTTCCAATTTTTAGATATAGATTCTTTTACATTATCATTGTTAATTTATTTTCTTTCTTTTTTTTTGAAAAGTTTTATTAATTTTATGGGGTTAAGGGTAAAATGGAGTCAGGGTTGGGATTGGGGTCTGGTTAAAATCATTAACTTACTTTAAGTTCGTAGTGTAGAGACGTTTTCAGATTTGCAACTAGTCAGAAACTTCTAACAAAACCATCCTTCCAAATGTGTCAGAAATACAGTTCCCAGAATTCTCAGCCATCATAGTCTTTGGCTAATTTGGATATGAATTTTGGAAACTGTAATTTCAAAATAACTGAATGGTATCAGGTTAGAAAAGCATTTTTAATTTCAAGACTATAGTCTGGGCTTGAATCCAAAAAGAGGAAATTAGAAACCCATCTAGAAGGCTTTTCAGACATCCCTTCTTGACTATTGTTTCTAAAATATAGTGGTAATATTAATTCACAATAGGTAATATATTTAGAAAACAGTATTCATCATTATCATCATCAAAATGAATATGAAATAAAGCTAATAAATAGGAATTCTGAATTCAATTGGAACTTCACTTACTCTGTTGATTGTATATTTGGTAAATGATAATAACAATTATGTATTCCTAATATACCGTGGAGCCGGCAGAAACTGAGGTAAATCCAGAGGTCTGTTTCTGATGATGGGACTGCTTCTCTGCACCCTAAGACTCTTCAAAATATGTTCAAAGCAAAGAGGAATGGGAAGATTTTCAAGATATCAAAAAAGGAATAAAAATTGAACTGTGTGACCACTTTTTGTCTGTTTTACATTATTTATACACACCCATTCTATGAAAGCTATTCTAATGTATAAAAATATAACCTAGGATTTCATATACATTTTGAATTAAAATAAAGCAGTATCTTTTGTGAAAGTGATTTGAAATATAAGGCTATAGGAGTGCCAAACCCTGCTTTAACTATGATTGTGGACAGAGTTTCTCTACTTAAAGGACTGTCCAATCCAAATATGGTTTCAAAGTAAAGAAGTATGAGAAGAAAATCATATGGTCAGAGAGATTGCAGAGGCATAAGTCACTGGAAAAATATCTGATTCATAACCAGCCCTCTGTTAGGACATGCTCCTAGAATCACCACTACTTTTATAGAATCTAGAAAACCAAAGTGACCAGTTTTTCTTACAACTTACCAAATATAGTTTTATTTTGATGAGACCTACAGTAATATTCTTATCCTCATCTTACCTCAAAAATAATTACTGTAAAACAGGGGTAGTCAACCTTGGCTCTTTTATGACTCGTGGACTTCAACTCCCAGAATTCCTGAGCCAGCTAAGCTGGCTCAGGAATTCTGGGAATTGAAGTCCACGAGTCATAAAAGAGCCAAGGTTGACTACCCCTGCTGTAAAATGTTAAGGGGCAGCCAATTTTGCACCTACATATATTTCAGAGATACTCACTAGTGCAAATTCCTTGTTCAGAACCATCTGCTCCACTAGCGATGACTCATTATGGAACAGATGAGGTTGCATGTGGCTCCACATGTGAGGAAACCACCAGAATTCATCTACAGACCCCAACAATAAATCATCTCCTTCATCTTCTTCAACGGTTCCTAAGAGATGAAAGGCAAATGTTACATTGTAAAAGATGTGACGATACAATTTATTTTCAGATCAGTGAGGGCATAAAATACATGGAGTCTTCATATAAAATTTAAAGGCAATATCGAAGAATTATTATTACCAAAACGTATTCATGCAGGAAGTAATGTGCTTATCACATATTTCTTCAACAGGTTTGGAATACCTGCATATAATGCATTAAAACACCAGGAATTCTAGCAACATTTTTTTTTGGCTTGAATGCTTTGCATTCAACGCTATGTTAAAACCAAATATAAGGTCCTGCCTAACAGGAAACATGCATCGCTAGAATCTATATGCATGTTTGAGATAGGGCTGCAATCAGATGAAAAGAATGCTTTCTTTGTGCGATGCCTACCATCTGAATTCTGCTGGGTGGGTATGCATAAAAAGGCCTTTTGCACAGTCTAATCCAGGGGTAGGCAACCTTGGCTCTTTTATGACTCGTGGACTTCAACTCCCAGAATTCCTGAGCCAGCATGGCTCAGCTTGGAAACCTCTCCCTTTCCCCTCAGCATGGCTGGCTCAGGAATTCTGGGAGTTGAAGTCCACGAGTCATAAAAGAGCCAAGGTTGACTATCCTGGTCTAATCTGTCAAATTCCCCATCCCTCCAAGTTCATTTCATTTTCCATTCTCTCTCTGTTAAGATCACGTGTAGTGAAAAGGCTAAAACAATAATATTTATATCTTAAAAATTATTACAACATTTAAAATTACACATGAAGTGCTTTGAGTATCTAAAGCCACAAAATGACTGCCACTGTTATTAATAGTAGTATCTGCTTCATCTCTCAGTTATTTCTATACAAATCTTATTCTACCTTTGCCTTATTTTGTGTACTCTCTTTTTATTGTCTATACGGATTGGACTGTGACGTAGGTTGACTTGGGCAAATCCATATTCCATTGCCAGTACTAGTCACTAGTCACTTCTTGAATGCCAGGACTTGCACTTCACGGTTTTATATGCGGTAAGAAATTTGTTAGCTGAATTTGATGCTCTGTAGTTTCCAAGAAAATTCTCAACGATATCCTTGAATGCTTTCCAGGCAATTTTCTCTGGCCCCACTAACAGATCTTCGAACCGCTTGTCATTGATGATGTATCTGATCTGTGGATCAACAAAAATGTCTTCCTTAATTTTGGTATCAGATATTCTTGGAAACATCTGTCTCAAATACTGAAAACCTTTACCTTCCTTGTTTATTACTTTTACAAAAATTTTCATCAGTCCATGTTTTATGTGAAGCAAAAGCAAAAATACCTTGGTCAGACCAACAAGTGGTTTGTGTACCATATGCTTCTGTCCAGGAAGTAAATTCTTTCAGAGTGGCCATTTCTTTTTAATATAATAAACTTGTCTTGCATGGTTGTCCCATTGGTATACAGTAACAACAGTACTTGGTATATCCAAGCTGCATTTCAGCAGCAGAGCCATTGCTTTTAGATCTCCACAGATATCCTAGTTGTACTTGGTGTACCAGGTGTGCTTCAACAACAGTTCCATGTTTTCTTTCATATGTTTATTTCATGTGTGCAACATAACCAACAGGTATGAATGGTGTACATTGCCAAAACAAAAGCTTTCTATAAAAGAGTACACGATAAGTTAAATTACAGGTTACTTTCATGATTAGCAGCCAAAAATTCACAAAATACACCTAAAAGTGTATTTATAAAACTTTACTTTATTATTCATAACAATGTGTAGTCACAGCTACCAGTTCTTTAGCTGATCTTGAGCTTCATATGCATCAAGTTCTTCCTAAGAACCTAGGATTCATAATGTATCAGCAGAGTTTAGTGCAGCCTTTGGTAATTGACAGATGGAACTTTTGTCAATGTGCAGTTTTTCTAAGTATGGCACCCAATGTACCACTAGGACCACCAGTAGAACCACCGATTTATGCCATAACATTTCAATTTCAATTTTCGAATTCTGATACTTTGTGATCTTTTCCAATTCTTTGTCTTCTATCCTGGGTATTGCCACGTCAATTACTCACATGCTTTTCTTTTCTACCACAGTTATATTTGGCATGTTATGAGTCAAGACTTTATCAGTCTATATTCAGAAATCCTACAATATTTTACCCTGCTCATTTTTTACTACTTTTTCTAACTGAATATTCCCACAATTTTTCATTACCGGTACATGATAATTTTTACAGGTGATTCAATGAATCATTTTGGTCACTGTGTTATATCGTTGTTTGTACAATTAATTTGTTCAATCTTCTTGCATGAGCCGAGTGTAAGAAATTACTGTATCTTCTGTCTCTTTGCACAGTCTGCACTTTAAATTTATTTTTAAATTTAAATTAAAGAAGTAAACATTAATGATTTGATGAATTTTCAATTGTGGTCTTGATTGCATTAATTCCAATAGCTTGCTCTTGGCCTCTCAAAATCAAGGTTTCTTTTTTAATGTTCTAGTTGCAATCCAGGTTTAGTCTTTATCCACTTTATCCTCGATCATTTGTAGAAATTGACTACGCAATACTTTTCCTTGCCATTTTTATTACATTATTTTGATATTCACTTTATCAGTTATCAGATATTTTTGTTTTTCAGTTCAAACTGTCCAGTTCAGTTTATGTTCAGTTAATAATTCTAACAGTATATTGTATCATAGGTATGGCCCAGGTATTGATAGCTTTGAAGATGTTTCAACCGTTCAATTTTGTCCTTAGCAATTTTCTCACTCTTTGAATGTATTCTTTACTAATCACCTTTTTAATTTGTCCATTCTTTTTGTTATCCAACAATAAACTGCCCAGATACTTGTAGGCTTCACCTCGATGGCTCTTGAAGTTTGGTCATTTGGCATTCGACATTACTGTGTGTGATTTATTTATTGATTGATTGCTACTGTAACACATTTTTTTTAGGTCAAACTTCATATCATCCATAGAAAGCAAATGAGACATATTATTAGCATTTTTTGCTGCTTGATAGCCAAGAATATTTTTTTCAAAATAACTGAAAGTGTGATAATAGCAATGACAAATAATAAGGGTGACAATGAATAACCCTGGAGGATTTTATTATGGTTTGTTATACAGTTCAGACTGGATTTGGCATTTTTTGTCCTTCCCAAGGATCTGGGATAGTCAGATGTGGATGTTTGATGCTGTTACAGATATCGTTATAGGATGTAATGTTTTCTGAATAAAGCAAAAGTCCATCTAATCCACTCTTGTGCCCATCATAGTGATAAAACAGATGCCTTGGAAGCTCTCTCATGAGAACAACTATTCTTTCTTATTATTGTCTATTAATTACAGTTTAATGAAATTATTACTCTGAACAACAAAAGTCACGAGAATTAGACAGAGAGGTATTCCCCAAAGTATTCTGCCCACAAGCAGAATACAAATCACCATCTCTTCAAACAGAACCTTCCAGATTTAGTCCTGCAGAATCATGTCAATGGTTTATTTAGGAGCAAAAGAAGGAATAGTTGATGATCTATAATAAGTCTCCAAAGACTGTTTTTTTTTCCTGCTGGAGATATAATTGAGATTGGTTGTTTGATCATTCCTGCTCTGAACATGATATTATAATGGTATCAAAGTAAAGTAGAATGCAATCATGTTACAATATTCCTGGATCCCATCTTAACCTATAAATTTCTGGCAGATCCACAATCTTATTTTCTTTTTGAAATTCTATATTCAACGTGTGTTCAGGAATCAGAATTGTGCATTATGAAGGAAATCAATAAAGCACAGAAGTTTCCATCGGTTGATAAAACTTCTAAAATTTCCAAAAAACTGATAAAACAAAACTTGTTCAACATCTTACCTTAAAAACTTGTTTGGGTAAACAAGCCACATTTATATTAATTAAAGAACACTCCCCATGTTTTATTTATAACTGGACAATAATATATACATTTGTATGGAAAATGATAATGCTGCCTCTAAGTTGAAATGACAAGCAACAATACCAACCTTAAAAGTAGGACTTAAAAAACTACATAGTACAGCAACTGCTTAATGGAAATCACAAACGTATCTCATGGATTTGTACTATTTTGTACTAGAATACATAATCATAAGCATGTTCACCATATTTAAGCCTTAGCAACATTTTACATTCTATATGGATAGTATTCAGACTAATTTCTATTTCCAAATAGAAAAAATGCGACATCATATACATTTTATCAGTATATTCCTATAGGAGATTAGAATGGACTGGAATAACTAAAACTAATAATATAATCATATCAAAAAGTTGAAAGTTGATGTCAGCATGAGCAAAACCTTTAGTAGGAATGTGGAACACAATTTTAAAATATGTTTGCTCAATAATTTAAAAGTTGTGTGAATTGTTTAAATGTGGACGTCCTTGAAGAAGTTGGGAAAAAGATCTTCTATTACTTACGATAGGCTATTATATTATCCTCAGAGTGATATATTCATGAATGAGAACTTATTTGCACTTGGCCACCATTTCTGGAGGACAGAAATAGATGCTGTTGCTCTCTATTAATCTCTCAGTCCCTGAATACACCCTAAAGGTTCATTTTTCTGCTCTATCTCTGAAGTATGTTTCTCCATATTATGTTGCTCTGAGGCTAGTTTCTATTTTGAATTGTATGCATTTGTATTTGAATTGTATTGAATTGTATTCATTTAATTTCATCGAACTGTTGTTTAAATTTTAAAACTTTCCTTTACTACTAAACCTTGTGCTTCTAACAATGGAAAAATATATTTTAAGGTGCCTAGAGAAATCAATGGATAGAGAGTGAAATGCACTGAAAAAAGGCCTTTCACTTAAATACTTCTATGTGATAATATAAGATAAAGGAAAAAGATTAGAAAGAGTAGAAGAAAGAGAGTAGAAAGGATTTTGAAAGTTGAAGTTCATTTCAGCAGCTAATATATTTCCTTTGAGTTCGTTCCTTCTTCATTACCTTAATGCAGGGGTCTGCAACCTTGACAATTTTAAGACTTGTGGACTTCAGCTCCCAGAATTCCTCAGCCAGCTATGGGAGCTGAAGTCCACAATTCTGGGAGCTGAAGTCCACAAGTCTTAAAGTTGTCAGGGTTGCAGAACCCTGCATTAAGGTGACAACGTGGATAGCAAAAAAATAATGTGAAGAGCATCTATTATACTTTTATCTTAAATATAGTAATGAAGTACAGAAGTAAAGCTAATACAAATAATTTAGAAACTAAGGCTTAATTCAGCCCTCTCTTATTCCTGAAAAAGCACTATATAACAAACTAGGAAGTTATATTATATATAGCCAACCATTACAGAGGCTAATCACACAGTTGGGAACTCAAGGCAATGCTCAAAGGCATTTTTTGTTGACTAATTCACATTGCTTTTTAAAGATTAGTAGCCATCCTCCTTCATATCCTCAAGAAGCTATGCGTATTTTTAGTAAGCCCCAATTATGACAAAAGGAGCAATAAGGTGCTATTCCTGCTTGGATCTTTATTTTATTATTTGTCACTGTGTGGGCGTGTGTTTGTGTGAATGTTTCTCTCTCTGTGCGTTTTAATACAGGTTTATTGTCTCACATATGCTGTCCTAAAAATAAAATTTAGTTGGCTTTCAAGCAGACAACACATACGTATACTTGCTTCTATAATTCAAGGTAAAGACTCTTGTTCCAAATACAATCTATAATTATGGAGGAAAGTAGAGTTACCTTATATTTTCAAATGTCTCTGCAATATGCAGCTCCCACAGGCTGAGTGCAAATAAAATTTAGCACGCTATTATAAACTTCCAAAGGCTATCATACCCAATGAAGTAATGCAGTGTTAAAATGCTACTATGCTAGCTTTTCTTGGTAGCTCATGATGTGAAAACAGTTATGGTTCCATATTATCACCACATGACTAATTGGGTTTGGGCTACATGGCAAATTATTAAGCATATTCCAACCCTGTTCAATTTCTATCTAAATAATAGCAACATCAATTGGTCATCGTTTCACACATACACTGCTCAGATGGACCAAGTCCTGAACTCCTTCTGCTGTCTACTGTCAGCCCCCCAGAGTAGGAAATATTAAAAGGGCAAAATATTATATTTCTTCAAAGGATCTTAAAGAAGCAGAAAAGCATGCCCTGTTTTCTTAATAGCCCCAAGTCTTCCTCCTCCAAGCAGAAACCAGTTCTGTAGAAATGCAGATGTAAACAATCCAGGAAGGTTGGAGGACCCCAGCTAGAAGCTTAGGAAGACAAAGACACCTAAAATCTACATACCCCATCCAAACTCTAAGACAGGACATAATAGGATTAACCCACAGATACCAAGGGGGCACACTCAGACTCAGGTCAAAGTATATGACACAGGAAATACAAAGCCTCAAATAGGAACAGGAAACAACCTCAAGAGCCCCAGAGGGTATAAAAACCCACTCCCTACATGTGCTCTCTCTCTTTTCTTCCAGAGCCATCTTTCTGTCTGGCTCTCCTCTTCAATAAACTACAACCTTCTTTCTAAAGCAGTCGCCATGTTGTTTGTTCCCGGCTTGGACTGAACCACAATGAAGACTTTTCCTTCAATACTACTGTAATGAATTCTAATTTCTTTTTCTTCAACTTAAAGTATGCTGAAAATGCAAAGTATTTGTGCAGTAATGCCAAATGCTAACTAATCTTTTCTATTAATTTTTGAAAAGTAAGCAGGTCAATAATGAAGTTGAGTTGGTGAGAAGCAGACTGGATTTATGCAAACTGCACTGACTGCTGGAAAGCCTTTAATTTTTGCTTACTTTTAAAGCTGCCTTTTAATGAAGAAATATAGTTGGGAAACGGACAGCAAATGAATAAACTTTCAACAGGCATTAAAAAGAAACTGCAGGCAGAGTCAAGAAATACACAAAATTACCTGGAAGCAGGTAACACTAATCTGCAGACTCAGCGGGTGGAGGCAAAATCAATTAATTACTTAGGACTTAAAATGTGAAGTAATCCTCTTTTCATTTAATTTAAACTCCTTTTAAATCACATCTTTTCTCCTCTGGGCCGAACAAATCTTTCCAGGATGCCTCCTTGCTTATGTGACAGTATTTTGGTAAGACTAATTTGTAACCATGTGAAGTCACAGCAGGGTGTGTATCATGCAAATATGACTCTTGTTTAAAAGGTGAGAACTCTCAGATGTCTGCATTTTCTATTTCATTCTATATAACAGAATGAAACAAAGTCAATTATGGCTCCAGTTATACTTTGTCTTATCTTAATATAAATACCTGATGCTCCTGTTTACTCTTTATAAATATTCTGTTAACATTATCTGCTTAAGAAAACGATCAGACTATTTTTCTATTTATTTTTAGCATGCTTTTGAAATAAACCTCCAGTTTCCATCAAATATTTTGGAAAGTTGAAATTCTCAAAATTGAAATATGCACATTAAAAAGAATTACATATTCCAAAGACATCAATAAACATAAATTGATTTAATTAGATAAAGATTCATAGTTGAATTTTCATGAAACAACTGTGTAGATTTTGATATTTGCTAAAGTACTTGCAACATGATGAAACATCTCTTAATATTTTTCATATGTTTTTAAGTGCTACTGTGTGGTTCCTGCTTACCTGTATGGTAAAACTTTCCTGAAAATCCAAGGTTGAAGGTAAAATTTGCAACCTGAGTGCGTAGTAATATTTGAGTTTCCAGTAAAGCCTGAAAAAACATATAGGGGAAAAAAAGGAAACTTATTTAGATTTTAAGAGAATCAGCTATAAAAGATTTTACAAAAAACCCTAACATAACTTTTTTTGGGGCGGTAAAATTGTTCTGAGTGTAAGAATAATGTCAAAAAATGCTATATGCATTTCTATGCATTTTTATAGTGAAGATTAACCACATTCACTATTAAAGTATTTAAAATTATAAATACAATTATAAATATGTTTAGATATGAAACTCTGATCTTTGCAGGTGTTATGGAAACTGACAAAATTCACCACCTGTGCACTGATAAGTAGCCCTCTCCCCACATATGATGGATATAATATCAATTCATAGAAAGGCATCTTTATATATCATTCCAGAAGCCCTTATTTGTACAGCTCCTAATTGATTGGTCTCCATATAAGCTGAGAATTTGATCAAGAATACAAGGAATCCACTAGGATGTTAACTCAACAACCTGAATTTAGACCATTCGAAACAATGGGAATACTTTTGGACCATTCCTGTATACGTGAACAATATAAACCTACTGACTCCTACTTATATTTATATCTAGGATCCGCTCCAAACTTACCAATAAATCTGTTGTCTACAATGATATAATAATACTACTATAATATAATCGCATCTGTTTAAATACAATTCATAACTTAAGGATTTGCAACAGGGTTCTTTCATACTGTAATACACATCAATAATGAAAAACAGCAAGAACCGAAGACCAAAATAGAAACTATGTTAAATAGTAGACAATATGTCACAACACAGTGTGTTGTGTTACACAGTGTGTTGTGTGTGAACTCTGTTATCAATTCATAATGCAAGATGTAAAGTCAAGTAACCAGTCCAAAGTGGGTCAGAAAGATACTTGTTAGGCATGTCAAGTGGTGTGGTCATAACCCCCTTCTACATAGATAAGACAAAGCTGATTGATGTACCTTGAAATCAGATTGCACTCAACAGGTGTAATACTCTAGTGAAATGATTGCCCACACAGAAATATGGGTGTAAAAGCTCAGTGATTTTATAAAGAAAGGAAAGAGAAAAATGCTTTATGTGATTCAGCTCCCATAATGATTCCAATCTTTTTTTAAAAACTTTATTCAGTACTTTATAAGGGGGGTGGGCATAATGGCGTTTTGGAGGAGAGGCAGAACATGGAAAGCACCTTGTTATGGGGTGAGTCCTATAGCCAGATTCATAGTTTCTGCTCAGGCACCATGACTAGCAGATGTGTTGTCCTGCTGGTGAAGGCAGCAAAGGCAGGAGGGCAGAACCAGGAAGGGCAAACTTGGAAGAAACATACTAAATAAAAGCAACACCAATTGGTCATCGTTTCATACATGCATTGCTCAGTTGGACCGAGTCCTGAACTCCTTCTGCTGTCTACTGTGGGAAGACAGCCCCCCCCCCAGAGAAGAAAATATTAAAAGGGCAAAATATTATATTTCCTCAAAGGATCTTAAAGAGGCAGAAAAGCATGCCCAGTTTTTTTAATAGCCCCAAGTCTCCCTCCCCCAAGCAGAAACCAGCTCTGTAGAAATGCAGATGTAAATAATCCAGGAAGGTTGGAGGCCTCACATACTAAATCAGGACAGCAGCATTGTGGATCAGAATAGAGGCAACTGAAGCAGAAATAGGTGTGCAGTTCATGCAATATACACTAGTACATGGGTCCCCAAACCCCAGGCTACGGCCCAATACTGGGCCTTGAGATTTTTGGAACTGGGCCGTGGAAATGGGGGGCAAGTGCACATGTGCACATTCCCATTCATACAAACAGCAGGTGAGTGTGTGCTTGCATGCTCCATTTGTCCGAGTGGCGAGTGTGCATACCCGCCACTTGTGCAAATGGAGCTGAGTGCATGTGCTTGGTCTACAAAGCTGAAAAGGTTGGGGAAGTCTGCACTAGTGCATCATTGCTTTTTGTTAATTCTAACTCAGCAATTAAGACTTTTTAAAATGAATTTCCTTTTAAGTGACATATTGCTTTATTTTTATATGGCTTTATTGCTATTTTATCAAAGTATTGTTTAAAAATTGAAGATTGATTTTATAGTTCTTTTTTGCATATAGCTCTGGCCTCCTTTGGGAGGAAGGGCATTATGAAAATAAAATAATAACAGCAACAATAATAATAGTATGTTAGTAGTAATCACCTTCTGAGAGGAACTGGGGTGAATTCAATAAAATGAATACTATAATTTACCTTAGAAGGTGAAATGAGGTTTATCATATTTTTAATGCACGATGCATGGCTTTATGAACTTTCCTGAATGTTCAGTATGAAGATAATTATTACAAAATATAAAATTATGACCACAGTTATATTTCAACTCTGATAACGTAAGTATTGGTTCACAAGCAAACTGTAACCAGAAATGTTTGCCTTCAAAAAATGCCCAGTTTATTTTTTTATATTCCTCAATATGATCAAATGAGCACTTAAGTTGTTAAAGATCTTTCTAAATTGGTGACCTCATTATATTAATTTTTATTGAATCAATATTATATTTATTGCTTTTTATAAGCATATGCTTCAGCATCCATAGGATAAGACATAGATGTATAGTCTGTCTGTACTCAACAGGGTTTAAGTTTCAACAATATTGTTGTTATTATTTGAGTTGCCTTGACTTTATTCTTCATAATTGCTGCATCTATTAAGCAGGCATGATATTTTTTTCACAATGTTCTTGTTAATTACAACTATTTGCACAATAAAGTTTTTGGAGGCTGGTGCTCTAGGAACATTTCATGGCTAATAGGAAGCAATTTGCTTTCCTTTATTAAGTACATTAAAACTTCATGCCCCAGACATCGTTGACTGTAAACATTTGATTCTGCTCAAATTTAATGCACCAAGGCATTTTGCTCTGCCATATTAGCTTTATTTATATGCTGTGTTCTGGATTGTTAGCTACTAATGAGACTTCAGCTCTCATTGCTTTAAGGCCTGAGCACTAACTTCATTTTAATGAGATCATTATTTGCTGTCTCCAAATGGGAGACAACAAATTTGCCTTTTAATTAAAGGTCAAAACACCTCTAGCTAAGGAGAGTGAAGAGGTTATCAAATCCTTTGAGAAATTCAAGGAACTTTTTTTCCCCTTTTCTTTATATCTGTGCTAAATAGACATAGTTGGCCATAAGTACTTGTATAGCTTTATGATGGATACAGCTGTAAATATGAGCTAAGTGAGAATAATTCTAAATTCTGGAACTATTAATCTCAAGACAGGGTAAAAAGCAAACATCAACCAAAGTAATTAAAGAAACTTTACTCCTAACCTGAAAGTCCATGTGAATAAATATCCAAGTTAAAACAGGATCCCCTTGTTTACATGTGAAAATCCAGTTTAATTTAGCTAAAACTCATATTTCCTATCTGGAAAAAATATAATCAGTAACTGAATTAGTGACAGTCATATGCATAGCTATGATTAAGTGAACACTTTTTCCTCCTGATGTTTGTATACTAATATGTATAAATTAATATATGGACGGTTCTGTATCACAATTATGATAGCTCTATTATGAGGAATTTGTGTTATCCTCCCATTATATTTAATAATAAATATATTGGAAAAGTTATTTAAAAAATTGGCAAACAAGTGGAGAAAGGCATCACTGGTTGTTTCAGACTAGGTGAGGAAAACAATGCAGGTGATTGCTTGGTACAATTTTGCCAAGAAAACAGATTTAGGATCACGAATACATCAAAGAGCATAAGACCCTCTTGTACATTTGGACCTCACTGAATGGACTTCACCATAATCAGATTCTGAAGAAATGGAAACATCAAAATAGTAACTGAAGAGAGAGAGAATGTGTGGAAAAAATCATTTGCCTAGGAAGATAGCTCATAGTGTGAATGCAGCACAAAAATAAAACATTGGATTGCACTGGGTCACACATCAATGATGAACATGAACTGAATATGGAAAAGCAAAGACATCAACCAAATGTAGGTTAATCTGTTCTATTGTGTTCCC
>NW_015387003.1:138518-147071 GCF_001527695.2 Protobothrops mucrosquamatus | reverse complement strand
AAAATAGCTTGACTCCCTCTTCTTTGTGGCAGCCCCTGAGATATTGGAACACTGCTATCATGTCCCCCCTCGTCCTTCTCTTCGTTAAACTAGACATACCCAATTCCAGCAGCCGTTCCTTATATGCTTTAGCCTCCAGTCCCCTAATCATCTTTGTTGCTCTTCTCTGTACTCTTTCTAAAGTCTCAACATCTTTCAAATAAAATAGCCCATCTCTTCATGTGTCAAAATTGGAAATAGACACATTTCTGTTTTTTTCTATACAATGATGCCATACTACTTTCTCAGAGATTTGCCTGAAATGGGTGCTTTATATACTTGTTGAACATAACTGAGAAGAATGGCTAGAAATTAATTACTGTTAAACCAAGGTCGTGATTTTTGCTAAGTGCTCTAAGGCCCATGCCTGGCGGCTAAATAATCATTTAATTGAGAAAGTCAGGACCTTTAAATATCTGCAGATTGTTTTCCATGCTACAGGCAACTGTAAATCTCCCACCAATTATGTTACTTTAAATGCACAAAAAACAATGTCAGCTTTACAATCTTACTGCTTTTCCAAAGGAGCCCAACATATATCTGCAGCAATTAAAGTGTTTTTGGCTAAGATCCTAGCCTAGCTTGTTTTTGGAGCTCAGTTGGGCACCTACGGCTCATTCTTTTCTTTTGAAAGGATTCAAGTTTATTTTTCAAGTACCTCAGTGCATTCTGAATGTTCTGCTTTGCCATGAAGCTGGCCTACTTAAAATAGAAACTTTTGCCTGTATATTCATTTTCTCCTATTGGCTTAAGCGTTCCTTTTTTCCAGCCAGCTTGGTCCCTTTAATTATTAGCAAGAGCTTTCAGTTTTTCTGATGCCAGATATTACATGCCAATGTGCAACTCTATGGCTGTTCATGGCGAACTGTCACCCAGATGGGCTTTGATCTCAAACAACAGGCCATTGAATTGTGGTTGCAAGCAGATTTATTAGTTCTTCCTAGAAACATCTTCTTGAGCTACTCTGCATATCTTCTCCAATCAGCCAGATACCTTAGCCACATAACAGTTCTGAAATTTGGAAGAGATTTATCCTTGCCTAGATTCAATGCCTTCCCAAACAGCTGCTACTGAAGGGTAATACTTAAATGTGCTTTTGAACAGGGCTGTATCTATGAGGTGGAGAAATAATTGAAATGATGGACCACACTGTTTTATAGTGTTCCCTGTATGCTGACACTTTCCTGGAATTCTTCACTAAACTAAACAGTCTTGTTTTATCTTGTTATTATCAGATCAGTCTGATTTTACTTCTTTGACCAAAGTTAAGTAGTGTTCTAGGCCAGGGCTTTTCAACCTTTTCACCCATTGTACCACTTTTAGGATATGGCAATATCCGAGTACCACCAGTCGCTAGCAAGGTGTCAAAAACTTGATGACCCCCCCAAAAAGGAAAAAAGTGATAAAGTACAGGTAGTCCTCAACTTACAACAGTTCACTTAGTGACTGTTCAAAGTTACAATGGCACTGAAAAAAGTGCCCCCCAAGCCACAGCCGAGCAAGACACCTGCCTGCCCACCCGGTGGCGCTCTTACTCCTGTCTGAGGTTTTCATTGTTGTGAGTATTTCTGTTGAGGATTGGCAGTGGGGATGGGGTGGGGGGGTGTTTGGTTTTTATTCCCCCCGTCTGCTGGGTGGTTGCAGCAGGTTTTGGTCACTTCACATGATCCTGGGACACTGTGACCGTCATAAATATGAATCAGTTGCCAAGCATCTGAATGTAAATCACAAGACCCTGGAGATGCTGCAACATTCCAGCTGATTGGCGCTTCTTCTGGGCTCAGCAGAAGTGCCAGGATCAGTGCTGAGCTCCAGCTGGAGCCTGGCACTGATCCTGGCGCTTACGCTGAGCCCTGACAGCCCCAAAGAAGCGCTGATCCTGGCGCTTACGCTGAGCCCTGACAGCCCTGCAGCTCCAGCCATCTCTCGCTCAGGCTTGTGCGCTTCTGCCACCGGTTCAGCTCATTCCCCTCCCCGCTACTTTTCTAGGATGGTCGCGTACCACCTGCCAATGTACCACAGGTGGTACCTGTACCACTGGTTGAAAAGCCCTGTTCTAGAGTTTGTACAGTACGCTGTAGTATATCTTTTAAACATTCTTAGATATTGTAGAAGAATTATGTTTTTCTTTTTCCTAATTAATTGAGAATTATTTTTTTATTTTCTTTTTTGCAAATTAATTGTGATTTTCTTGCTTTATTTGCTGATCTATGACCAAATGAAAAATTGATTGATTTTCTGCTGCAATAGATTAAATAAAGTAGGAAGCTTTAAATTTAGGTATTATGAAAAGTGTTCTAACAATAAAAACACATCTCAACCTTAGAAAAATATACAGGTATTATTATTATTATTATTATTATTATTATTAATAATAATAATAATAATAATAATAATAATAATAATAACAACAATAATAACAATAATAACAATAATAATAATAATAGATATTGGAACACTGCTATCATGTCCCCCCTCGTCCTTCTCTTCATTAAACTAGACATACCCAATTCCAGCAACCGTTCCTTTTATGTTTTAGCCTCCAGTCCCCTAATCATCTTTGTTGCTCTTCTTTTTACTCTTTCTAGAGTCTCAACATCTTTTTTACATTGTGGTGACCAAAACTGGATGCAGTATTCCAAGTGTGGCCTTACCAAGGCATTGTAAAGTGGTATTAATACTTCACGTGATTTTGATTCTATCCCTCTGTTAATGCAGCCCAGCACTATGTTGGCTTTTTTGGCAGCTGCAGCACACTGCTGGCTCATATTTAAATGATTGTCCACTAGGACTCCGGGGTCCCTCTCACAGTTACTACTATTGAGCAAGGTACCCCCTATACTATACCTGTACATTTGGTTTTTCTTGCCTAAATGTAGAATCTTACTTTTTTCACCATTGAATTTCTTTTTTTTTAATATATATATTTATTTTTTAATTCACCATTGAATTTCATTTTGTTAGATTCGCGGGTCACAAGTTCAGACAGGTCCAGGAGGACATAGAATTCGGACAGAAGACCTCACAACCGATAAGGACGGTCGAACCACAGTAGGCGTTTAAACTACTCAAGGGGTAGATAGGGGAGCAGGTTTAGTAACTACTTCTACAACTTCTCGTGACCCGGATCTTGTCTCCCCTGGGGCACCCCACTACACACTTCCTCCATGTAGATGCGGTTCCATTGAGGACCACACGCTGAGTACGGCTGGTCAGCCAGCTACGGATCCATCTGGTGGTGATGCTGTCTAACCCTATGTTTTTTCTATGCAACACTTCAGTGCCAGCTGGAATGTAAACACTTATTGGGTGGTCTGAATGACTGATTTCTACCTTTTTTATTCAAATAAAAGAGCAAGCCAGTTATTCAGTGATATCTTATTCTGCATAGGATCTTCTAACCTGATGAATAGCTAACATATGCCAGATTTCTCTATGGCTTGAATGATTTCTGTGGGATCAGCTTGCCAAAAGAGACTTAATTGGCCAGCTCCTACTAATATATGGAGGTAATTAACATCTTTTCTTTCACTGGAAGGTATTATTGAAAACCTGGTAGATTAAGAATGGTACATTTTAAATGAAAAATTTATCCCATCTGATATTCTCCCGTTGCTAAATTAGAATTCTTGATAAGATGGTCCAACATACCTGGAAGGGCTGTTTTTCAATCAGCATTTAATATTTTCAAAGTTTTTTTAGGCTTGGTATAATTATACATTTTATTTTCTGTTACCATTGTTTTCCATGCTCCTGCATAGAAGACACAGGGAACTCCAAATTCATATCTGTCATACCCTAATGTAGCAATGCACTTCCCTAGGATTGCATGGCTGCTTCTACTTCCCACTCTGAAGAAGTTTCACATCATAACTTAACAAAGCTACATTTTTAATATTTAACATTTAATATCTACTTTAGAAACCACAACTTCAAATTATAAGCCTTCACTGCATTTTCATTTGATCAGGAACACCTAAAGCAGTGATGGCGAACCTTTTAGATACTGAGTGCCCAAACTGCAACCCAAAACCCACTTATGCATCGTTGGGTGCCGGGTGGGTGTGGCCCATTGGCTGGGTGTGGCCCATTGGCTGGGCGTGCCCATTGGTTGGGTGTGGCTGCGGTGGTAACGGCAGACTGGGTGGGACTAAAAAGTTCAATCAATCAATTCCAACTTTGCAAGATCTTTTTTTTTCCGCGAGAAGTTGAAATTGACTGATTGAACTTTTTTTTTTGGTACACAGCGGCAGAGGCCTAAAGCGAAAAGGTTTTATAAAACCCAGCTGAAGGCCTAGGACTGGGGCGACGGTGCGTGTGCCCACAGAGAGGGCTCTGAGTGCCGCCTCTGGCACCTGTGCCATAGGTTCGCCACCACTGATCTAAAGGTAGTAAAATCTTAATATTTTTCTTGAAATATCATCCCATCTAGATTTTTTTTAAAACATATACTCTCCCATAGAAAGCATTGTTTAATGTCTTATTTCAGTAAGCATTATGATGGCCGTAAAAACAATTAGTTTGCTTCCAGGTTCAAGCCAAGGTGTTGGTTATGATCTTTAAAACCCTACATGGCTTGGGGCCAGGCTTCCTGCAAAACTGTCTTCTCCCCATTACATTGGCCAATCCCATCCGATCAGGCATGGAGGATATGTTACCCACCTCGTCAGATAAAGAATTTCAACTAGAGAGGTACAGAAAAATAGCCTTCCTGCCGTTGTCCCATCCAATATAATATTCTCCAACCAGATGTGAGGCTATCTCCAGTCTCCAGATCTTTCAAATGTCTCTGAAGACCTGGCCCTAATAGGGACTCACAGAGGAGCATGCAACCTTGGAATGGTTAACACTTTAAAGGCTCTCCCTCCACCCTTTTAACTTTAAATATCCTATTGTTGTTTTAACTGGCTCCTAGCGGGGTTGAATATTTATAAGGTTTTCATGATTTCAATTATATACTACCCAGAATCGCTCTGTGAGTGAGATGGGCAGTTTCTAAATTTGATACATAAATAATATAAATAAATAAATTAAAAAACCAAAACCAAATAAAGAACAACAAATTTGCTTTCCCCAGAAGTAGCAACAGTAAAAATCCTTATTCTGCTGTACTCTAATTTTAATAATCAATCATTTGTTTGAGAACTAATGATAGTGATTCAAAATTTTGAATTAATGTCTTGCCTGTAACAATGTGGAACCGACGTGATAGATTCTCTATGGCTGGATTAAACCAATTATTAGAAAGTTGTCGTTTGATTTGGAATCTTTCATTAAGCAAGGGATTGGGCTCAATGACCCAAATGCCCCCTGTAACTCTGATTCTATGAAACCTATTTTAGTTGAGTAAGATGAATAGTTTAAAGTGGTAATAGATATATAACTTGGTTATGAATGACTGCTTTGTATCCACTGTGCGGAATCCACGTGCAACAATCTGTGTGATTAAGGTATTTGTGCTATGCTAGTGAGAAAATCCATTTTAAAAGTTCAGAGAAAAGGTTCATATTATCTTAACTGGTCAATATGAACCTTTCTGACTATACTACTGAAAATTTCTAATGCTCCTACGTAACAAAGTTCCTGTCAGTTCAACCAAAGTCTATATTGTCGATCATACTTTTCATGACTGTGATGTCACTTTTGCTCCAAGCAAGAACAAAGCAAAATTCTTTCTTGCTGTTATTCTTCAGAAAAATGAATGTTTCAGGTGCCATCCTAAATAATATTACAGGAAAATAATATTATGCAATATTTTAAGGGCAAAATACTATATAGCAACCAACTTTTAGATATGACCTATTAAGTACTCCATTGTTTGTAAACTACACAAGTGAATACCTCCAGGAAAAGTCATAATTTACTATATTGTATGAATTTATCAATCTATGCCTGTCAAGTTGTATTTGTCCTGTGCATCAATTGTGTTCACTTCATTTATCTAAAAGCAGGCAATGTGATTCCCTGATGGAGCTACTTTACAAGTTATAACAATATTGAATTATTACCTAGAAAACAGAATATCGCCATTAGTAAATATTTATCTTGATATATTCTAACAAAATTATTCCAGAGTTGTAGGCAACATATATACTTGTTTAGAAAATGAAAATGTGTATTTTTTTGAATGAAAGAATTGTCATATAATTCACTACAGAAGCCCCAAGAATCAAGTTCTGATATTAACGAAGTAGATAATGACTATATTTAATAAAGATTTAAGAGATAATGAGAATGTCTTTTATTTAGTAAGATATATTTAATGACTAAAGTAATAAGTGATTCTTTCTGACATATACATACATACGCACAAATGTATTACTGATTTTAAGACTTTTCAAAAATTACCTTGCAGAGTTTATTTAAAAAATAAAATAATTGTTCAGTCTGAGTCAAAAATACCACTTTTTAAGAAGTAATGTTTAACTTTATTACTGCTGGAGCCTATTTTTACTACCCACTTATGAGCCATTAAAATATTCTATGTCTTGTGTGAGACACAAAATACTGCAAATGGATCCAGTTGTTGAATGCAAAGTTTTTCTTTTTGTTTTAAATATTGTATAAAGATTAATGGTGGAACTTGCAACTGGTCTTCAGGGAGTTGTTAAACCATAGAATATTCCTTTTCCTATAACTAGGCTAAGTGCTTTTTATCCCCTACATATTTTTTTTTTCAGTGAAGCATGCATTTTCAGAATTATTTCCTTATACTGGCATAATATGTGATGCTGTCTAATGTAACCGACAGGAACTCTAAGTACTATCTAAAAATTCCCACATCAGCAAAAGTCTTCCAAAATGTTGGATCAAGTAGTTTTAAGTCACATACACAGCAATTTTTATATTCGGAGACAGTGACAACTTTCTAAAAGGATAATATGAAGGTATGTCCACTAAAATCATTTACTTCTTTAAAATGATAAAATAAAACCATAAATCTTAGTTAAGATATCTACAGTAAATACAGTTTAATTGTGTTCTTCCTGTTTTAATCCTATATAAACCTACCAAGCAATTATCTTCATTGTGTTCCATGTCCAAGTTCACATGTGGAATTTATCCCCAGCGCATTTACTGGAACATAAGCTCCAACTTAAGACTTCAGAACTTCCTTTCAAGTAAACACACTTGGACTGCAGTAAGAACCAGCCCAATGTGCAGAGTGGAAATCTACAAGGTTATTAAGAAGAATGACGTAAACTATAGATGCGCTTAACTCTTTCTTATTTTAGACATAAAGCAATCAGACAGACTCAATTATGAAATGGTTCATTGTATGGAATGTAGCTTTGCCCTTATTTTCTGTTGCAAATTATTTCATGAGCTTGATATGACCGGATGTGACCAATTATAAGAGAAGCTGTTAGCTAAGTAAAGTGGAACATATTTCAATGGTACAACCATGTTGCTTTCTTAATAAGAAGATGAAAATGACTACAATTGTCATCTTTTGCAATGTTTTTTCAGCTTTTAAATCTACTATACAGTCATGGTATCTACTGGAGATAGTATATTCCAGTGGTTCTCAACCTTTTTAATGCCGTGACCCCCAACCGGTCATAAGTCGAGGACTAAACCGGTCATAAGTCGAGGACTAAACCGGTCATAATTCGAGGACTAAACTGGTCGTAAGTCGAGGACTACCCAACTGGTCGTAAGTCGAGGACTTTCCCTGCCCGGGAGCACCACGCATGCGTGGTTCCGCCCCCTGTGCCGGCCGAGACGTAGCTGGCAAGCGGCAGAGACGGAGCAGGCCGACCACCAGCTGACCCAGCCCAAGGGAGGTAAGGCACCCGCCGGAAAAGGGGAAAAAATGGCGGACAGCCTTGCTTGGCGACCCCCATGAAATGGTCGATTGACCCCAAATGGGGTCGCGACCCATAGGTTGAGAACCGCTGGTATATTCAAATAATGAAGAAGCCTAATATTATTGAGCTTTGGAGACCAAAAGGTTATCCAGAGCATCCCTGGAGTTCAACAAGGGCAAATTATGAAATGTGCATGATGATGTTAGTATGAAAATGTCACGATATATGCACTTGCTCTGGACTTTGGCATACTAATATGTAAGACTGGTATTTGTATAACGATGATAATGAAGCTACGCATTTTTAATATACAGCCTGCTTCTAGCAGTTTGTGAAAATATTGCACGGCTTCAGTGGTTCATCAACTGGAGGAAGGATAACATCATCCATCATTTTTAGTAACAAGCACTCCATAAGTATGAATTCTGATTTACATACAAATTCCAGTTAATAACAGACTCAGGAACAGCACTTGTTCTTAACCTGGAGCCTGCCTATATCATATATAGAAAGCCAGTTGAGTGCAGTGGTTACTATGCTAACTTAGGAAGCAGGAGAGTGTTAGGGCCTCCTTTGGGTGACTATGGGCAGCAGTATCAGGCAAGCCACCTTATTTATTTATATTTATATTTATAAAATGTATAGACTGCCCATCTTACCTCAAGGAAACCCTTATGTTTTTTACACACACACACACACACAC
>NW_015387003.1:130467-137768 GCF_001527695.2 Protobothrops mucrosquamatus | reverse complement strand
CCCCCCCTTGGCTTTTCTGCTGCTGGACACTAGAACTGAGTGGAATGTACCTCAGGTTAGAACTGCTGGCCCTGCGCGATTCCCCCCTCGCGCAGGTGTGGCCCAACTCAATTTCAAGGGCCTACCTCGATGACGGGGTGTGGAGCCCCGAGAGGTGGTATGCGGCCAAAAGAGACCAAAGGAAGTGGAAATTAAGGGCTTTTTTAATGGGATGTTTTAACAAATTTTTAAGGGGTTCGGGGTTTTTAGGAGGTTCGGGGTTGGCCCGAGGGGACTTGGGGGAGCCCTCTCTGAGGCCGGGGCCAGTCCAGTCTGGGGGGCGCGGAGAGGTAAGGGAGGAGACTGGGGGGTTAATAGAGGGTGGTGTGATTAGTACGGTCAGTGGGAGGGGCAGATATGGCGGGAGCAGAGGACCATATCGAGTTTTGGGAGCACGCACACGCTGCTTACAAGCTTGTGGATGCTCCGATCCTCAGGGCTCTACTCGACTTCCAGGGACCTCAGATCCTCGGGCCCGGGACTATCGGCTGATGTTGTGCAATGCCAGGTCCGTAGTAAATAAGGCCCCCCTCATTCAAGAGCTGATCCAAGAGGGGAGAGCGGACCTGGCAGGTATCACCGAGACCTGGTTGGGCATGGAAGGGGGAGTTCCCCTTGTTGATCTATGCCCACCAGGTTTCCAGGCATTCCATCGGCCGAGAGCCCGGGGTAGGGGCGGTGGGGTGGCGGTCATTATAAGGGAGAGCCTATGTCCAAGGGAGGCCACTGAGCCTCAGATAGACGGTGTGGAGTCCCTCCTTGTGAAGTGGGGGCATGGGGTGCAAGTGGGCCTGTTGATAATATACCTGGCCCCCTGCTATGTGTCAACAGCCCTGCCTGAGGTGGCCGACGTGATAGCCGGGGTGGCGGTTGGGACCCCCAGACTTATAGTTATGGGGGATCTCAACCTGCCATCGGCGGGTGAAATGTCGGCGGTGGCTCGGGAGTTCTTGGCCTCCATGACGACCATGGACTTGACCCAATTAGTTCATGCCCCCACTCACACGGGAGGACACACACTAGATCTAATTTTTGTCTCTGGNGTCAGAAAAATGAATTCAGGTTTCTGAGCCTATAATAAAAAGTGTATTATTATAGAAGAGAGTTTATATCTAGCAAATTTGCATTTTAGAAGCATGTATTAGAAAAATTGTGCAACAATTAATGATATTAATGAAACGTGCATTAGACAGTTTCCAAAGAAATTGACCAGAAAACTACATACATTAACAACTGTATAAAGCTTAGCATGCTACAAAAGATCACAAACAAAAATGGATGGACACTTTGAAATTGATAATTTACAAAAACCTGAAAAGAAGGTAAACCTAAATACTGTTTTTGTAACTCTGAAAATAAAGTGGTATAAACTTTAATTTGTGCATAGTTTCTGTGCTTACAAGTCTGCACAGTCTTTTTGACCAAAACCCTTACTATAATGTGAAAACTGTCCTTTATAAAGAAAAAATAATAACCTTGCTAAACTTTACTTCCTTGGTGGGCTTTATTTCTGAAAGAGTTTTAATATTAAAATCCTGGATGCATTGAACATTATTTTTTTCTTAATGGAATCACAAGAAAACAGTCCAGCACTCCCCTTTTTAACACTTTTCCAATCTAGCTTTCTCTCAGCTACTACAGTTAGTTCTTGACTTACGACAGCAATTGAGCCCAAAATTTCTGTTGCTAAATGAAATATTTGTTAAGTGAGTTTTACCGCAGTTTACGAATTTTCTTGCCACAGTTGTTAAGTGAATCATGGCAGATGTTAAGTTAGGAACATTATTATTAAGTGAATCACTTTGCTGGTCAGAAGTTTACAGAAAGAGATCCCATGACCCCGGGACACCATAAGGGTCATAAATATGAGCCAGTTGCCAAACACCCAATTTTTGATCACGTGACCAATGGCATGCTGCAATGGTTGTAAGTGTAAAAAATGATTGTCACTTTTTTCAGTACCATTGTAATTTTGAACGGTCACCAAATGATCAGTTGTACAATAGTGGCCAAAATTGTGGAAACCTTTTGGGAAAAGTGCATTTTTGAGGCCTGATGGCTAATAACACACCACTTTTTTTTGGGAGTAGTACCATAAAATTATATATCAATGGAAAGATAATTTAATCAAAAATGTAATGCAACATAGTTTGTTCAATTATCTGTACTGTATTGTGTGAAAAGTTATAGCTAAATAACCAGAAAAAGGAAGCACAACTTGATTAGGTTGATATCAGGTAGCTTTCCTTCATCTGATTGTAGCCAATGAGCATGAGTGCTTAGAGAGCCAATCAAGTGTCATTTTGTTTTGGCAATGAGCCAATCAGATCACAGTAGGATTCAGTTATTGATGTCATGTATTGAAGCTGAGAGGAGGACATTTGTCAGTGTGTTATGTGATCGCTATCAAGTTGGTTGGGTTTTTTTTTTCTTTCATTTAGTGAGCTTCTAAAAGGTAATAAAATTAAAGTAATGGTGCAAAGAGTTGACTGGTTGCCCAGAAAGCGATGTAAAATAGTATCATTATGTGAACAAGCGTACAGTTATAAAGAAATTAGAAGAAAAATTGGTGGAAACTTAACCAAAGATGGCATTTCTACTATACACTTTTCCCAAAAGGTTTCCACAATTTTGGCCACTACTGTATGTTGAGGACTACTTGTACTATGTTTTATTACATTTTCAATGGGCAACATTAATTGCCTTTGAAACCAATTCATAGATTAGAGCATGAATTGGAAATATTCTTCCTCACCATATAAAGGAATTGCAAATTTTATTAGGTAGAGGATTTACATGCTTTCTCCGGTTCTGGAAATGAAAGCTTCTTCTCTGCTTTAAGAAGAAAACTTCTGCCAGCCATTAATGGATATACAATCTACTGTGGCCTCCTAAAATTATTTACAGTACGTCTGAGTTGCTTTTATTTCTACATGATGTACTAGCAGCATGTTTCCAGTTACAGTAAAAATAATGATGAAAACAAATGGGAAAACCTGTTCCCTTTCCTAATAACAAATACAGTGAAATTGTACTTCATAATACTATGTGCTTGTGTTTATAGCACGGGTGAATTTTGACATATATTGTGAAACAAACATAAATAGAGTTGGTATAATATTGAACAACTCACACTCTGCAGTTATTTTAAAATAATTTAAAAGGAAAGAATCTATGAGCAGTGATATTATGAGAAACATATTGAAAAAAACTAAAACAGTGGGAGACCACACAGGACAATGATAATATTGAATTCTTCTCTGGGACATCCTTTAAATATTGTTATTTATTTATATCCCATCTGCATTATTTTTATAAATAACTCAAGGCAGCAAACACACACAATATACCTTCCTTCTCCTCCTATTTCCCCACAACAACCTTGTGAGATGAGTTGGGCTGAGAGTGTCTGGCCCAAAGTTACTCAACTGACTTTAATACGTAAGGTGGGATTAGAATCCAGTCCCCTGGTTTCTAGATTGGTGCCTTAATCACTAGAACAAATTCATCTCCCTTATTTTTCAAAGTTAAAATATCCTATCTCTGCAATTTTCTTCCACCTTTTTCACAGACCTTTATTTTAGAATCCCAATCACTCTCACTGAATGTGTACAAATCTGTTGTAATTTTTTGAATATTTTTTAAAGAAGTCCAGTCTGCACACACTGCATATAATTCAAGCAGAAGATTCACTTTAAATCAAATATTGTTCCACTAGTCTTTCAGGAGTGCTATTAACAATCTAGGAATCCTACTTCCTATATATCTGAACTTTTAGTTTTTGTTTCCTACATTGATAACTTTGCATTTATCTGTGTTAATTTTTATTCTGTTACTTTTATCTGCTTCTCTAACGTATCAAGCTTTTTATTTTTTTCTGTCTTAAATATTACCTGTCCTAGGCAATTTTGGGCCAACCACAAATTTGATCAGCATTTCTTCCTATCAATTTACTCATAAATGACCATGTTGAAGAACTTTGGGGCGCTACATATTATGCCACACTCCAATTTATGGCCGAACTTGCAGAGAGAGGGAGATTCACGTGTTCCCCCCCCCATGAGATGAATACAAGCATAAAATGAATCAGCCTAACATTCCCAGCCCAAATCAGTAATAAGAATGGCAACAGGAAAGATAATAGTAGAGAAGAAATCAGCAAGAGATAAAATGCAAAACAAACAATCCTAAATAGTAAGAAGATAATAGCAAGTCGTAACACAAAATCTTGGCATAAGTATGTTAATTAAAACATGGAGAAAACATTGATGAAATGTGGAATGAAAGAATTTAATTGTAAGATATTATTAAATTATGATTTTTTCCCCATGCAACCAGAGAATAATATTTGTGTTTGCTTTCCATATAACAAAGAGTTTTCTACTGTACAATTCCAGAATGTATCATTCTGTAAGACACAATACGTCAAAAGTACACCATAGTGACCAGTGATACTGGCACTGTGTCCACACAAAGAACACATAGATAACAGAGCCATTAAATCCATTAATAAGATGTAAAGCATACAAATAGAAAGTGAAGCCATGCTAAAATTGACACAGATGTCAAACTATTGAATAAATAATAATAAATTCTTGCAATAAAAAGCAAGATTTTAATCTTCCAGCAAATGTGTTGCTAGCAGTATGCATAGAGCTATAAATAAAGGAATTGAACTAATGAATAATGCATTGGCTGAAAGCATGTGTGTGTATTCTTCTGTGGCAGGAAATTGAAAACATTTTGTGAAGACTTTGTAAAATTCAGCAACTAGGGAATCTAAACCCTGTAGGTTTAGATCCCTCCAAACTACTGGAAATAGGTAGTCCTTAAAGCAAAATGTGTACAGATGGTCAAGACTTGAAAGTTATGACAAAGCATTTACAGACATTGGCAGCATCTTGCGGTCACATGACCATTATTTACTATTGTTTTGCTGAAAATCAGCATTTATTTCCAGTTCTTCGCAACAATTCCCAATAGCAAACAATGGATTTGTTTTAACAACCACTGTGTTTGTTTAATGACCCCCATGTTCACTTAACCACTGCTGCATTTGCTTAATGACTACTGCAAAATGGTCATAAAATTGGGACTGCTCACCCACTTTATGATCATCATGACCTACAAGCATGCTCCATTACAGTTTTCAGTCAAGGATTACCTCTATGTTGCATTAATTACCAATATACTTCGGAGTTCAATTCAAAGTGCTGGTAATCATTTATAAAGCCCTTCACAAGGTGCTATGTCTTCCCAATTACACATACCTGTCGCATTAGATGTGGTGGCAGCGGCTGCTCTGGTTTGTGTCTGATAGGGCAGTGATGGCAAACCTTTTAGAGACCGAGTGCCCAAACTGCAACCCAAAACCCACTTATTTATCACAAAGTGCCAACATGGCAATTTAATCTGAATACTGAGGTTTTAGTTTAGAAAAAACAACTCATACATTAACATCTTTTGTCTTAAAAGAAAAACACAATGACAAAGCTTTCAATGATACAAACAACTTTTTACTGAAAAGTAAAAGTTTGCATTTGGCATACTTTTAATGTGATTTTTGCTGTTGTATGCTTGCTGATAATTTGTCTAACCTTGACTTATACTTTGTAAGTTTGAGAGCAACACATGAAGCACTCAGGTCATCTGTTAATCTGTTTCTGGTGTCAGGTGTGATATAATTCAAAGCTGAAAACAGCTCGCTCGCTCCGGAGGCTTGCTTTGGCTAGGAAGGGGCTTGAGAAATGGCTTTTTCCTGCAAAAACCTAGCCAAAGAGCGAGACACATGTGCCCACAGAGAGGGCTCCGAGTGCCCCCTCTGGCACGCATGCCATAGGTTCGCCACCACTGTGATAGGGAGTAGTGTCTGACAAGATCCAGATGAGAACCTCATCTGTCATGGTGCCTGCCTTTGAATAATTTGCCTTCAGAAATTGTGGGCGCTCCATCACTGGAGGTTTTTAAGAAGAGACTGGACAGTCACTTGTCTGGTCCTGATTAGTCCCAACAGTTTGTTCTTGAGTAGCTAAAATCAAGCCTTCAGTTTTTTTAAAATAAATGTTCCAGTTATAAGCCTTTGACAGGTTTTTTTTTAATCTACCTTTCTCTTGATCTTTTGTAGAACCATGTAATATTTTTTCTTACCAGCATTCTGTTCTTTTTTTTATTACATTATTTCAATATTCATGCTTTGTTTCTTGCACATTCAGCAAATTCCAATTTTTAACTTATATTGCCCCATCAATGCTTGTTCTTGGCTTCTTTTATGTAACCAGCCAATTCATGTTTTAATTCTTTGACTGTTTGACTTCAAGTACATTTCTGCCTCCATTTCTGAGGGGCAGATGTAATCTATCAATGTCACTATGGGATGTAATGCATAATGAATAATTAGCTTTTTTATATTTCACTCCAACTACCCAGTTCAGTTTGGGTCCAGTTAATAATTCCAGCAGTGAATGGCCAAGTTATCAATAACTTGGATGGTTTTTCCACCATTCAGTTTTGTCTTTAGCACTTTTCTCCCTCTTTGCAGATATTCTTTACTAATCACATTTTTTACTTATTCATTTTATAATTGTTATTGATAAATAACAAGTCATTGCCAGTGACTTTGGGATATATATTGGAAATATAGCATAGGGTACTTCTGCATTTAAAGAAAAGTAATTAACTCCTAAATTTTAAATGAAAATAAAGAAAAATACACTTGATAAATAAGTAGTTGATTCCAAATGTTGAATTAGGCTCCCCATCTAGCAGATTGTACATGAGCAGTTCAGATGGTAAATAGTTATGGCATTTTGTTTTATGGCCATCTTTCACTTCTTTCTCTTCTAGTATGCACTTAGTGAATTAATAATGTTTGCCCTGAAATGGATTATTTAGAAATTCCTTGTATAATGTTAACAATGCTAAGTGATATTTTTGGTCTGAAAACTTTTTCTTTTCTGGGCATTTGAGTGACAAAGTTGAAGAAAAATACTGCTGTTATTAGTGGAAATGTATTGCATCTGACATTTGATCTGAAACATTTATTATCCTATCAAGTGTTTTTAAAACAATAGCTATTATTTTCATCTTGGATAAGATAATCTTTCTGCCATGAGTCTTAATATGTTATTGCCTTGTGCAAGAAGTAGCTGGTTTCCATTTTATTTCCTTTTCTTCTTGTTGAATAACATAATGATTTAAATAGAGATAAGTACAGACTTTTATAGAGTATGACAACAGGAAAGGCAAGTTCTGGCTAGCAATCA
>NW_015387003.1:127119-129748 GCF_001527695.2 Protobothrops mucrosquamatus | reverse complement strand
GGGGTGTTATGTTGCAGGTGCTTGTCTGTTTGAATTCTGAAGTCCCAGAGCAGTTTAATTTTATCATTTTCTATGACTTTCTCTATTTTATGATCCCACCAGTTTTTGCTTACAGGCAAATGATATTTCTTGCAGATCTTCCAATGCACCATTGTTGCTACTTTGTCATGCCGCTGCTTGTAGTCAGTCTGTGCACGAAGCGATATTGACAGACTTTATCTACCAAGGCAAATAGGTGGGCGTGGAATGCTGCAAGTACATCAGATGGTTGAAGAAGAAAAAATGGCTTTGGAAGAATATCTGAAGGACAATGATGAAGATGCACTGAAATTAGTATATCAGGAAGGCTTACTGACTATTGGAGAGACCAAACTGGCCTACAAGAAAGACCAGATGAAGAACAGAATAGAGGCATGGGAAGACAAAGCACTACATGGCCAGTACATAAATAAATAGCTGGGAAAGCAGATAATAACAAGACCTGGCTATTATTATTATTATTATTATTATTATTATTATTATTATTATTATTATTATTATTATTATTATTATTATTATTTTCAAATTTATAAACAAAAACAAAATAATCAAAACCAAAGTTGTCATTCCTGATTAGATCCTCCTAACAGATTTCACATTTCCTAACCCACCCAAGCAATTTACAGAGAAAGTTAAGCATTAACCATCCTTAATATGACACCTTTGGTAGCATTCCTTATGAAATCATGCCAATGCTCACCAAACCACATAAAATAGATAATACCAGATATATTGATCCATAGCAAAAATTTCTAGAAAGATGTGAAGTTTCCAACTACTTCAGAACTCTTAATCAAGACAAAATGTTATTCTATTTGTCTCCCTCCACAAAAAAAAGCCTGATTTCTAATGAATTTACTGCATCCTGAGAAAAATCCCTTGTCAACGCTGTAAACATTGAATGTTCCCGCTCTGACAACTGATGAAAATCACAGCCATTTTCTCTTTTTGCTTTTAACATGCTCTTCTTTCTATTTAGAGATCAGGTGCAGAAGGGAGGTTGGGATGTATGCTGAGCTCAGCTAGCCATAATAATAAATGTTGTTTTGTGGGAACCCAAGGACGAATTGATAACATTTTGGCGGGCTAAGGAGCTGGGGAGAAAGCCTGCATTTCAGGCTAATTGGAGAATGTGATTTATGACTGTTTGTTGGGGGAGGGAGTTGCAATTTATTACTTTGTATCTAGGGGAAGGGAAATTAGTTTTGGGTTCAACTATGTAGTGCCGATACTTTGTTTCCTGAATAAAATGTTCTTTAAGGAAGAATTCTTGCCTTGACGTTCTTTTGATGGGTTTCATCTATCGGAACCATGACATCTCTTTTATTTTAGAAGGCTTAGTCTTAAAAGCTTCTAGGCTTTCAAACAAGGTTCACAATAATGTTTCCTCCATTGTAATCCCTATCCATATTATTATAGAATATTTGAAAATTTAATGGACTTTTGTTAGATTTAAATGCTCAATCAGTATCAGTGATGTATTTTGTACTAGGGTATCCAAATGGGTTTTTTTAGAGCGTGAGGGGTTAGATTATGCACCATTTCTGCAAATGAGTTTGCAATTTTATTTTTAAAAAATTGACCACAAATAGAATATTATTTCTTTCCTGTCATCCTATGTAGCAAATCAAAAATCTATTGGGTTCTATTGAAAAGATCACAGAATTTAGCAAATTAAATTTATTATACCTAACATATTTCCTCAAGCACTTGAAGGATACAATTTCCTGAATTTATGGTTACTTCATCCCATGTAATCAAAAGAGCTGTGTGACTCTTATACTGAATTTATTCTTTTTGCCACTGAAAGACAGCACACTTTCAGAGTTCAAAGCACCTTTTAACAACAAAGATCAGGCGAGAAAGTAAAAAAAAAAGTGGCCTTCAAAAATCCAAAAGGTGTCAAAGACTAATGGCATTTTATATCATTTGAAAAGCAAGAAAAGGCAATCAATGCTTGGAACATATGAAGCAGACTAAATGTTTCAAGGTCATGAAATCCATAGGAAAATGAATTTGGCCATGCATACAGGGTATCACTACACTCAGCACCAAATATTATGCAGGGGAGCATTCTTATAAAAGCTGCCTTTAAGTATAAGATGGATTATATTTTATTCTTTACCATTTCAGAATAAAATAATAACTGAAAATCTCAGACATATTTTATAGCTTCTCTCCAATCCATTTCTTGGATGTTGAGATACTCTCTCTCTCTCTCTCTCTCTCTCTCTCTCTCTCTCTCTCTCTCTCTCTCTCTCTCTCTCTCTCTCTCTCTCTCTCTCTCTCACACACACACACACACACACACACACACACACACACACACACACACACACACTCCCACCCTGATTATTTATATCCATGCACAGGACATTGCATTGCTTCCTGCTGAAATTCATCTTGCTGGTTTCTGCTATTTGTTTCAATCTTGTCAGAAGCCTTCTGAATACTGAAACTGTCTTTTAAAGTATTTGCTCTTCTACCAGATCCTAGAAGAATGTCCAACCCTTCAAGGATGATAGATAGATAGATAGATAGATAGATAGATAGATAGATAGATAGATAGATAGATAGATAGATAGATAGA
>NW_015387003.1:86385-123465 GCF_001527695.2 Protobothrops mucrosquamatus | reverse complement strand
AACTACTGTATGATCAAGTAATTTAATCTGGATCCAAACCATGAAGTTGTTGTTTCTTTCCCTGTCACAGATTAGATTTCTTTTCTGCAGCCTCATAAATTATTTGCAATGAATGGTGTGGTGGCCTAGGGGTGGAGCTCTCGTCTCACAATCAGGAGGCTGTAAATTTAATCCTAGAAAGGCAGGGCTAGATGAATCAAAAGTTGGAATTAAGATTGCCAGGAGAAATAACAACCTAAGATATGCAGATGATACCACTCTAATGGCAGAAAGTGAAGACGAGCTAAAGAGCCTCTTGATGCAGGTGAAGAAGGAGAGTGCAAAAGTTGGCTTGAAACTCAACATTAAGAAAACCAAGGTCATGGCATCTGGCCCTCTCAATTCCTGACAAATAGATGGGGAAGAAATGGAGGTAGTGACAGATTTTATCTTCCTGGGCTCCAAGATCCCCACAGATGGGGACTGCAGCCAAGAAATTAAAAGACGCTTGCTTCTGGGGAGGAAAGCTATGGCAAATCTAGACAGCATACTAAAAAGCAGAGACATCACCCTGCCAACAAAAGTACGTATAGTCAAGGCCATTGTTTGCCCGGTTGCAATGTATGGCTGTGAAAGTTGGACCATACAAAAGGCTGAGTGCAAAAGAATTGAGGCCTTTGAACTATGGTGCTGGAAAAGACTCCTGTGAGTCCCTTGGACTGCAAGCCGATCAAATCGGTCAGTCCTAGAGGAGATCAACCCTGATTGCTCTTTAGAAGGCCAGATCCTGAAGTTGAAACTCAAATACTTTGGCCACCTAATGAGAAGGAAGGACTCACTGGAGAAGAGCCTAATGCTGGGAAAGATTGAGGGCAATAGAGGAAGGGGATGACAGAGAATGAGGTGGCTGGATGGAGTCACTGAAGCAGTAGGTGTGAGCTTAAATGGACTCCAGAAGATGGTAGAGGACAGGAAGGCCTGGAGGAACATTGTCCATGGGGTGGCGATGGGTCAGACACAACTTCGCAACTAACAACAAAATGGCAAATATTTCTCTTTCTGGGTGCAAAGAGAAAATATTTGCTGTGAGCTCCGTGGAGGAATTGGGAAGGTATCCGGCCAGTAAACACTCAACTCCATTCAGTTGCCCCAACTCCATCACAATGCAAGGGATTACATTAAAAAAATGTTTGCAAAAACTTTTAAAATATTTATATAATTGTCTGTATATGTGTGTGTGTGTGTGTTTGTATATATATTAAAATCAAACAAACACGAACACCAGGATAAAATTAAACTTAAAAACGTTTAATAAAATGCTGAGCTTTCGTCAGTCAGCACTACCNGCCCCAACTCCATCACAATGCAAGGGATTACATTAAAAAAATGTTTGCAAAAACTTTTAAAATATTTATATAATTGTCTGTATATGTGTGTGTGTGTGTGTTTGTATATATATTAAAATCAAACAAACACGAACACCAGGATAAAATTAAACTTAAAAACGTTTAATAAAATGCTGAGCTTTCGTCAGTCAGCACTACCAACATCATCAGAGCCTAAGAGTAGGTCAATGGGAGTCCCTTTTTATAATACTAGTTGATTTTGCACACGACTCCTGGATCTGGTCATCGGTCCATCTAACCGTCCTAATTGTTTAACTCCTAGGAGGCGCGCATTGGTTGTTTTCTTAATGTTTTTCAAAGTTGCAATTCCGTTGTTCAATTCTCTTCCTCCAATCTCCCCCTTCGTACCCACACCGTTGGCTCCCAGTGGTGGGGTAATAGATAACGGTGTGGGTACGAAGGAGGAGATTGGAGGAAAGCACATTTAAAATAAACAATCTTACCAAATGATTTCTAAAGTAATGGACTCTCTGAAAATTGTATCAAGGGTATTCCTAAATGTTTTAATCAGGTAGTAGTGATCCTGTACAACAGAAATCCATTTTTCCAAAATCATTAGGCATCTGGAAATATATAAACCATAGCCATACAATATTCCTTAGAAAAATCCATTCCCCTCGTCTCCTTTTGAACTTCTATTTCTTTTGCTGAGAGGGGTACTTTAACTCATTGAGAAGGTCATATATATTGATTTTCCATTGTGTCCAAGTGTTCACAGATCTTTCTCTAAGTCTCACTAGTGTTGTCTTATTGTAAATGTCACTTTTCTTCAAATATTGTGTTCTTTGGGGAAAAAAAACACCTCAGCCTGGATTCAAATGGCTTGTAAGTGTTCTACAGCTTGTAAAATATTTGATTAACAAATTTTTGGAGGAACCAATGTTACCTGAAAGGGGAAAAAAAAGAATCCATAAAGTCCTAAAAGTTCTGCTAAAAGCTAAATGCAAATTATCTATGACTAATCTTAAAATACTACCTAGGCAGGTATCATCTTCACTTAAACCAAATATCATTTTTTCCAATAAGAAGATATTGATCACAAGGAACAAAGAATATTTAAGTTGTACCCAGACAGCTCCATGCTAAATCCTCACTCAGTGAAAAAGACATAACTGTAATTTTTTTTTAACCCCTGCTCCTTACTTTATAAATGATGCAAGAAATTGAAAAGTATGATTGGGACATCTGTTATAAAAGTAGGTAAAATAATCAATGTCTATTACTGTAGGATTCCTGGGCTGTGGTAGTATCAGGCAATGTCAGTCTCTGGTGCAAACTGCCTGCAGATTGCCAGAAGGTGGTTAACTTGCAGCTGGAGATCTGACTGCACAAGGCCTATAACGAAAAGGTCAGATACAGAGGAAATAGGAGTCTAAGCATTGGCTAAGAATAAAGGAAGCAATAATGTATTTTTTTTTAATGCAGGTAGCCTTCAATTTGTCCTCAAGCCACAACGGAGCCAAAAATTTATGTTGTTAAGTGAGTTTTGCCCCATTTTACGACTTTTCTCCCCACATTTGTTACATGAATCACAGCAGCTCTTAAATTAGTAACACGATTCTTCCGTGAATCTGATTTCCCCATTGATTTTGCTTGTCAGAAAGTCACATAACTCCAGGACCCTGCAACCATCATAAATGTAAGTCAGTTGTTAAGCATCCAGATGTACTTCACGTGACTGTAATTCACGCTGCAACAGTTCTAAGTGTGAAAAATGGTCATAAGTCACTTTTTCCAGTGCCGTTGTAACTTTGAACTGTTGTAAGTCAAGGATTATCTGTAGATAGCTTGGTGTTAGTAAAGAAAACAGAATAGGACATTGGTAGAGGGAAAGGGGTCTGTCCCAAAGATTAAAAATGGAAGAATGAAAACTCAAGAGTTAGGAAAACAACGAAAAGGCTGTAGCTGTGGGTGCACACATGCAGGGAGAATAAGATCAGAACTTTAAGCTGGAAGAAAGAGGATGGGTAGCCTAAGAAGACAAAGGGAATAGGAGATAATGACTAAGGCAAACAGGAGGACTCCCCATGAGTAAATAAGTAGCAGAGGAAAAAACATAAGGCTTTCTTCCTGCAGCATTTTGCACAGCTGGAATTCCCTTCCTTGGGCCTATTAAAGCGGTGACAAAGGTAGGATAGAATAAAATAAATAAGTAAATAAGGGCATTTTGTGAGGTGCAAAGGAATGATGAAATTGGTTGGTATTCTTAGCCAGAGTTGAGAGATGCTGTAAAACTTTCTCCAGCTAGGAAGAATCAATAAATCAGTTGGAGGAAGAAAAAAAAGGACTGGAGTCCTGACCCAGAAGAAGGGATTAAACAACTAGATAAATTGCTGCCAGAGGCTTCTGCAGTGAACATTTTGCCAAGGGCAGCGGGGAGAATTTGTTTAAGTGTGTATGTGCTTTTTATGTATACCACACTTTTAAGGAGACAGTGGGGCTTGTTGAATATGAACTGCAAGCTTCAGCAAGCCTCGCCACAGGTTACACATGTTGGAAATTTATTATGGGTGATTTGCAGTTTAATTTGCACCCAGCATGCTCCCAGTCAGTCCTTATGTCTAGATCAGAGCTGGCACATAGGCCACCTTATTCAGTAGCAAAAATATATATAGTTGGTGGTTATTTATTAAACATCAGCAGACATCAATAACACTTAACTAGCAAAATGGGCAAAAGGCAAGCAAAAGCAGAAGGAAGGAAGGAAGGAAGGAAGGAAGGAAGGAAGGAAGGAAGGAAGGAAGGAAGGAAGGAAGGAAGGAAGGAAGGAAGGAAGAGCAACTGGTAATCCCCCAGGCACTAGGGGCCAGCTGAGTGATCAATTTTGGTTGTTTTGATATGTTGCTTGGTAGTCTAGGAGAAGATAGAGGGTTGTTATTTTTTTAAATGCTGTAGGCCACCCAGAGTGATGCTGTTGAGCTGTGTAGCCTTACAAATCTTGCTAATAAATAATAACAAACAGTCAAGAGATAAAAGGGCAGAAGACTTAATAACAGCATCTACATCCTCTGTATCTCTGCAGCAAAAGGCATAGAATTTTTCAGAGTCCCTGGAATCAATACTAGCAACTAGTATGGAGGGTCACCAAGAAAATTACTTTTTATGATTCCAGCTTTAACCCTTATTTGTATATAATGGTAGAATAGAAGTGCATAGTGGGATACAATGAGCTTTCTTCTCTTCTGCACTATAGTATATAATTTGATAGATGGAAGTGTGATATATCCAACAACAAGGACATTCTTGTACCATATGATATTGCCTATATATCCACAGATAGTCCTTGACTTAGAACCATAATTGGACTTAGAATTTTGGTTGTAAGTCTTTTGTTGTTGTTGTTGTTGTTGTTGTTGTTGTTAAGTGAGGCCTGCACATTACCGTTCCACTCAATGGCTGTAATCCTGACCGTCCCAGTTGTGGTTGCTAAGTGACCGTGTGGGTTGTTAGGCAGATGAAGTGAGAAAACTGCATGCTTAAAAAGGGCAAACAGCTCTCCTCCACGTGCAGAAGGGAATTCCTATGCTACGTCAGAAAATGGAAATTTGGATCCAAAAAATCAGAGCTTTGTTTTACTGGTCCATCACAGGTCTTCCTCTCTCCTCTGTGTAAGGGAACCACCATGCTAGGCCGGAAAAAGGAAGTTCAGATCCTGAAGATGCAAGCATCCTTTTTCTGGTCCAGCATGGTGATTCCCCTCCCCTCTGTGTACTACCCTTTCTACCCTTCAGAAACATTGCATTTCCAGTCAGAAAGCTAGGAAACAAGACATTCCCGATGGATAGAAAGGCTGAAAAAAGCTTGTATGGCTGGAAAGTTAGCAAACATTATCTTCCTGAACAGTAGAAAGATTGGAAGAAGCTCAGAACTTTGGGATGCAAGCTGTTTACTCCAGTCCAGTGATGGAATTCCCTTCTGCGCAGGGCAATGGGAACTCTGGCACTGGGGCATCCAAAAGACATTTGTTTCTTCAGTCCCCAATAGAAGTATCTCCTCCACTATGAATAGAGGGGCCAGAAGCAGCTTGCAACTTTCCTTGCTGGCTGCCCCGTTGACTTTCTGTGGAAACCAGCAGAGAAGATTGCAAATGAGGATCACATGATCGCAGGAAACTTGGCAACTAATCGTAACTGCAAATAGAGTGCAAAGTGCCCAAAATGCAACCATGTGACTATGGAGGTGGGGCAGCAGTTTTAACTTCAAGGATGGGTCATAAGCAATTTTTCCCGAATCTCTTGTAAATTCGAACAGTTGTTAAGCAACAATTCTGCCTCCAAAGGGTACTTTTTTCTAAGGCAATTATTAAAATTGTTCTTGGTTGTTTACATTTAGAAGATGAAAATATTTGTTGCTGAAAACCTAAGGAATCTCTACCCACCAACACCATTGGTAGAATAGTTTGACAGCAAGATTGTTTTTTTTTAAAAAAAAGTGATTTCCAAAAAAAGGATAAATTCAAACTCAATATCATTTTGGGTTGTGTTATAGTAGGGGCTACAATTCTTATCCTTCTCATAATGCTGGCTGCTTATTGCTTTTTTTGATAATCAATGTAATGAATGATAATCAATGTAATGAATGATAATCAATGTAATGAATGATATTAATCAATTATTTATCAATCATTGCATTTATTAATGAGAACTAGAGTCATACAGTACTCTAATCTAGGTTTGTTGCTGCTAAAATAACAATAAAAATAATAAAATAACAAGTGTTCTACAAAACAAGATTTTTTTCCAGATCATTTATAATAAACAAATGCTTTACAGATAGTCCTTGACTTACAACCTTGCGTTTAGTGATTGTTCAAAATGACAATGGTGCTGGAAAAAATGACTCATGGCTGGATGTTACACTTATGTCACATGATCAAATTTCAGACGCTTGGCAACCAGCTCATATTGACGATGGTTGCAGTATCTTAGGACATTGTTGCCATTTGTGACCCTCCGGTGAAGGCAATGGTGAAATGGCAAAAAAAAGTTGAGGAGGATCACATGGTGACTCACTTAATGACTGTATCACTTAGTGACAGAGAGTTTAGCCCCAATTTGGCCATAAATTGACTGCAGCTTGCATAATGACAGTAGCTCACAGTGTACACTAAGCCAAAAGCCAAACAAACATGCCTCATTATGGCTTAATACAATCTATGAAACTGCCTTTGTGATTAGGAAGTTAGGGATAATTTACTAGTTAACATTAGAATAGGAGTTAATCCATATGGCTACATTTGGGGCATTTCTCACATTTTTCAGCCCATGTAACTCACTGGGATTATATAGCTACTCCCTCTGTTGGATTGTTTCTGTATTTGTGCTAACATATAAACGCTATTTATCTGTACACAAATTAAGGAATTTATAACTCGGCATGTATGGACCCTAAACACAAGTACAAAAGGTATATTTTCCCTCTTTTGGAATATTTTTGGGATCACTGGTATTTTGTACTCTTGTAACCTTTAATACTTTAGAGACAGAGGGCAGTTGTTTCATTTGTAGCAAAAGCTTCTTGAGATTTATCCAGAGCATTGTACTTTATTTGGAGATTTTTCTTTCGTTTACTATGTTACCAGCTTTTTCCCTTCTGATTTGGACAGCAGTATAGTTTCTATATCCTGCATATTTGCCTTTGGATGGCCACAACTCTGCTGATATTTAGAAATACTCCTAAGACCTGGCTTTTTCCTTTAGCACAGGACCCAAATGTTAGTGAGTTTTATTAATAATTGATCCTGACATTGCAAGTTTAATGCCTGGCTTTTTATGAATGATGTATTTTTCCCCTTAATGTTTAAAATTGACAATGCATCCAAAGTTACTTGGCAAATGGGTGATCACATACATAAGTAAATAAAATTTAATATTTAAACCTCAATAACAATGGGTTTTTACATTTTTTTAAAGCTTGATTTTGTTTATCTCATGAGATAGATCCATGGTGGCGAACCTATGGCATGCGTGCCACAGGTGGCATGCAGAGCCCTCTCTGTGGGCACGTGTGCCATCGCCCCAGTCCTAGGCCTTCAGCTGGGTTTTATAAAACCTTTTTGCTTTAGGCCTCCATGTGCAAAAAAAAAAAAAAGATTCAATCAATCAAATTCAACTTCTCGCGGGAAAAAAAAAAGGTCTCGCAAAGTTGGAATTGATTGATTGAACTTTTTTGTCCCACCCAGTCTGCCGTTACCACCGCAGCCACGCCCACTCAATTGTCCACACCCACCCAATTGTCCACACCCGCCCAATGGGCCACGCCCACCCGGCACCCGACGATACATAAGTGGGTTTTGGGTTGCAGTTTGGGCACTCGGTCTCTAAAAGTTTTGCCATCACTGACACAAATTATCTTTCAAGAGGGAAGAAGTTATGTGCCACTATGTTACATAGCCATGAATTTGAAATAATTTGCATTTGTCCTTTTAATTACTTGAAAGGCAATACAGAATGCAAAAGTCTTCTCACATACATTGAAAATTGTGGGTAGACTCCAGGTGAGGATCTCTTTGGAAGATGGCAAGACATACTGTAAAACTGATATTCGAAAGCAGCACCGAGGGCTAGGACCTGAAGACTAAGGAGAGGACCTCATTAGAAATATATCTGATCTGCAGCCTTAGCCTGTGGGCTCAGCCAATCTACTATAGACGTATATCTCCGTGGGACTAGAAGAATGAAAAAATGAAAAACACTAGTAGAAAGAATTAAGTTTCAGTACTATCCCACTCATTTTTAAAATATAAAAATTAATCCAATTCCAGCAAAATCTGTCAAGTCAAATTCTCAGAACATCAGCCAAGCTCTAACTGAGTAAAGGTACTGTATGTGAGGTTGAGTAAGGAGCATGGAGTATGTATTTTAGAAATTTAGATGATCAGCTTCCAGATTATAGATAGAGCTGATCACAATGTAACAACAAATGTAATTTAAGCTTTATGTAATTTAATTGCTGCAGCAATGTAGCTGTTGCCCTGATGGCACACATATTTAAGGATTGTGTTGGATGCTTTGAGGTCCTTTCTAGAGAGTTGCTCAATTGATTAATCTAGCAGTTGGAAATTTGAACATGCACGACTCAAGTTCTTAACTGATTAACAGGCCTAATTTTCCATCTAAAAGGGGACTTAAAATGCTTTCTAGAGAAGACTAAAACCTTATTTTTGAGTAGTTAATTTCAAGAGCAGTAGCTGGTAATGCAACTTAAGATGGTAAAGTTTAGCAAAGGATTGCAACAATGCCATTAATATAGAAATTAAACAATAAGGAGTCCAGAATCAGTGTTTCTGGTTTGCCTTACTTTGTTGGATAGATTTATTTCATTCCTCTGGAGGCAAATTCACTGTTTTGATTTATTGGGCTTTTCACTTCCAATTGTATCCTTCCACAGCTGAAATAAAGCCTTGGTTTAACTTAAACAGGATAGGGATTATACATTTAAATTATGGTGCAACTGCTGGTTCCCACTTAGATAGTCTTTAAAAATACTTTTATAACATCTTACTACAACTTGCTAATAAACATATTTACTGTCAAACTACAAGTTTAGTGTTGTAGAAAAATAAATAAGAAGCATGATACAGTACTAATGTACATTGTATGTGTGTGCATTGTCCCCATGTTTAAGACCAATATACTAAAGTATATTAAGAATATTTTTAAAAAAAGTACCATTCAAAATTCAAAACAGCAACCAATAGTTAAAAAGTATAATTAAAATACTATGAAGTTCTCTAATTTAATATAAAGTGGGAAAGAACAGGAGAGATTTCTGCCTGTCATTTCTAAGACAGCAAAGAGGCTAAGAAAATAGACCAAGAGAGAGAGAGAGTATTATAATGAAAATGACTATAACAAATTCCCCAGTCTAATTACTTGCCTAATGTCAGTTTATAAAAAGTTTTCAAGTTCCTGAAGGAGGCTTTCGTCGTTTAGATTGTCTGGTTTTGAATGATTCTATTTAATTTACTTCCTGTTTAGAAAGTGATTTAGCAGAATCTCCAAAGAAAAGTACAGATAGTCTCAGGTTACGACCATAACGGAGCCTACCCATTATAGTCACAAGTCACGTTATTGCCTCATTTAATAGTCCCAACTTCTGCTCTTCCCCTGTAATTGTTAAGCAGTTTACTAACTGGAGCATTAGGTGACTCAGATGTAGGGGTGGCCTGGGAGTCCTAGCGCAGGTCCAGGCTTCCCCACCCAGGCCTCCCAAGGTCTTCTCCATCCCCAAAGCACCCCGTGCACCACTTCTTGAACCTTTGGGTCCCAGCTGGATTTTCCAAGCTTTTGGACTTGTGCTGGGGCCCATCCTCAGGAACTTGTCTCTCACCAGAATGTGTAAGAGAATACACAGATTGGATGGGCTGTGCTGCACGGGCTCCAGCATGAGTCTGAATGCTTTGGAGATTAAATCTCTGGTCCCGGTGATGCCCCAGATTGGATCCTGCAGCATTATCCTGGGGCAGTGATGGTGAACCTTTAGAGACCAAGTGCCCAAACTGCAACCCAAAACCCACTTATGTATCGTCAGGTGCCGGGTGGGCATGGACCATTGGGTGGGCGTGACTGCGGTGGTAAAGGCAGATTGGGTGGGACTAAAAAGTTCAATCAATCAATTCCAACTTTGCGAGATCTTTTTTTTCCCTGCAACAAGTTGAAATTGATTGATTGAACCTGTTTGGGTTTTTTTTGCACACGGCAGTTGAGGCCTAAAGCGAAAAGGTTTTATAAAACTGAGCTGAAGGCCTAGGACTGGGGTGATGGCGCACGTGCCCACAGAGAGGGCTCTGCGTGCCACCTGTGGGACGCATGCCATAGGTTCACCACCACGGTCCTGGGGCATGTATATTTGCCTTCACGCATCACATAATGTATAATCTATATCTCTATGCTATGAGAACTTATGGGAAGGCTGACTATGTATACAATCTGACAGCAATATATAACTAAAATAACACTAAAATGGTAACTATATTAATATCTCTCTGAAAATGTTATATGGATTTGTATTACTATTGTATTTAAATCAGAAATTCCTTGGATCAAGTTTGTCCAGATGGATAACCAAGACTAGAAAATCAGAAAACTACTCTAATAACATCTAATCATGCTCCGAAGTGGAACATAATCCTTGTATAAAACTACCCAAGCGTCATGTTTTACATATTCTTAATAAAGCATACATTGTTTATTTAACAATGGGCTGCTTAACATTCCATCCTACTATTTTATTAATATTAACGTTTGGCTTCATAAAAACAACAACTGGATTTTGAAATGTACGTTTCCCAGATGTTGCCTTGGCTAACATCCAAAACAAATCAAATGATAAAAAAGAAGCCAGGTTGCATGCATAAATTACATACATAGGTAGGAAAATGATTATTTTATTATTATTATTATTATTATTATTATTATTATTATTATTATTATTATTATTATTATTATTATTATTATTATTATTATATTATTATTATTATTATTATTATTATTATTATTATTATTATTATTATTATTATTATTATTATGTTATTATATTATTATTATATTTAAATTTATATCCCGCCCTTCTCCTCGCGGACTCAGGGCGGCTGACAATCAATTAAAATACATAAATGACAATTACAGATTTAAAATTAATTTATGCTATTTTTGAAAATAATCTAAGCATTTTCAAAGGGATCATTTCTCATAAAAATGTGGTTAACCTAATAATAATTCACTAGATAATTTGATAATTCCAATGGGGAGTTTAATCACACATACTGCTTGTGTAATTTGTAAATGTTTAATTTTCAAAAGATATCTAAGTCTTTCCCAGTTTCTTTTCTGGGATCCCTGAAGATACCTGCCAAAATAATTTTCTTTCATTTTAATATTAGAACATAGCACAAAGCAAACTCTAGTGACTTGAGTGCTACAAGGTCAGTTACTTAAATATTCTTTCAACTATTCCTCTATTGAGCCTATGAAATTCAGAATTAACCTACAAGTCCACCAATCTGATGATGGCTTAGTGCTAAAATGTAAAGATCAGCAGACATAATTGATCGTTCTATCCAATCAATCTGTCTTAATTATCTTAGGGAATCCAGATTGTTAGAGATAAATCTTATACCTGGGTATAAATAAATTCAATTACCCTTAATTCAGAATGTAAGAAGAACAGTGACAATAGAGAGCTAGTGTGGATGAATGAACTGATGAGATCTGAGTTTCCACACATCATGGAACATGATGGGTAAGTTCATATTAATCAAAATAATTCAGTTTAGGATTCCTTGAAAGAAAGTTCTGAGCCTAGCTGGCAGAGATGAAATGCTAAAAATGTGGGATTTTTTTTTTAAAAAAGGCAATCAAAAATAATATTCTAAACACTTAGCTGTCATTCTTTAAATAATTGTTAAGGACGATGTGTGTAAAACTGAAGATACGGAATTGAGAAGAATTCTAGGACTCTGATGACTTGACTGTTAGAAATTTGTCAGACAGAAGGCCTCATAAATTCTCAACTTACCTTCACATCTTTTACGTTCATCCTCGTTCCTTCTTTTCCAACAAAGATGTCATCGATGTCAACAAGAATGTATCTGTCCAAGGATAATGTAAGCCTTTTTCCTGTCAAGAAGGAGATGGCATCTATAAAAATAAGCTTGTGCAGCCAAAAGTTCAAGTTGTTTCCAAAAAGGACTCTTTGAATTCCATCATGAAGTCCCAGGTCCTGAATCACTGTAGCATAGAGATTAAGCTTTGGAAGTGATGCTGGGAATGGTTTGGAAGCTTGAAATTCTGTTAAAAGCACTGGTTGATAAGTAGAATGGTTATACTGGAAAACAGTCCAGTCATCACCAGGTAATGGGCCTTTTTTAACCTTTGGGGCTTTGGTTATACGCAAAAGAGGGGACTGGGGGTTTACTAAGCAATCCTGCAGAGCTATATTGTTGTAAAGATGTAATGGGAATCCTTTGAGCTGAGTACTTAACAAACTATTCTCATTGGCTTTATGAAAACCAATTATGCTAACACTGTATTCCACACAGTATTTTTCCAGGAGTTCTCTGTTCCACGAATCCATGGATGTGTATTTCAAAATATTTTCATATACTACAAGGATGTATTTCCCTTTGCCATTATCAGCCAGGGGTGGAATATCCCCTTTCCCAGATGCAATCACCATATGATACTGAAACCGACTAGACTCCATGATGGCAATGATGTCTTGACCAAGTTGAGAGTACTGGCTTTCCACAAAAAGCAGCACCATAGCATCAGTCCTGGTTGGATCAATTGGCTTCACTGTTTTAAGTTCTAGGGTTCTGTAGGGCAAAAGTTTCAGATCTTCACACTCCATTTCTCCTGTAGTATCAGTGAGGGCAATTTCTTGTTTGTGACCTGTATACAAGTAATAAGCAGAAATGACTATGCTCACTAAACAGAAGGTGGCCAAGAGAAATACGAGTGTTCGGAAACTTCTACGAAGTTTCATGATCACATTCATCTTTGTATTGTTTTGTTTTTTTGCTGCAGTGTATTTCTTTTGCTTCATCTCCCCCAGACTTCTGACAATTGGCTTCTTCCTTTTAAAGTGCCATCGTAAATAGACCACAAGATGGTATTAATACCACTCTCCAAATATTCATGTGACCATTGCAATTCATGTATTGGGGAAAAGGTGAAGACTATGAAATTCCAGATACTGAAAGTCCAAAGGGATGGAAATCTATATTGAAAGCTGTATTCTTTGACTGCACCAGTTGCCAATAATCAATGGAGGAGACGCTTAGCATTATCTGTAACAAAGTGAGAAATTAGAGTAGGTAAGAAAATCCATACAGCAATTAAAATGTGTTAATTAAATAAGCTAGTAACTTCTATTAAAAGAAAAATAAATCCCACCTATGAACATTTTTATTGATTCCGAGAGAGAAGATGACAAGGGGATGACTTCCTGGTAAATTTATGTGTGAAGAACATGCTTATCATTTACAGTTGTTACCCAAAATACCTATTATTTATTTCAGGCCTATATTTATCATGCTACATAAAAGTACAGTTCAACAGTATTTCTCATATTCTATAAGACACCATAATAAGCACCATTAGCTGAATTTTTATATAAATTTATACTTCCAGGTATCATAAATTCATAGTATTAAAACCTAGGCAACAAGAGAAAATGAGAGAACCATTCTCATTTTATTTATTTATTCATAAAATTTATTGGCTGCCCAGGGTAACTCTGGACAGCTTACAGTCATAAAAGATATATGTATATGTACAATAAAAACATAAATAAGTTAATATTTCTGTTATTATATGTCAATAAAGAGCCCTGGTGGCAAGTGGTAGAATACAGTAATGCAGGCTAACTCTGTCCAGATCTGTGTTATCAATCCACCTGGAGGGTTAACCTACTGTGGGGATTGTGCAACCATGCGTCTTCCCTGTAGGGAAAAGGAAGAGATGGTGAACCGGGAGGATGCTGCATCAAAGCCAGAGGGCAGCTGTGAGAGTCCTGAGCTGGAGGGAGAACTAAAATCCCAGCCCATTCAGAAGGGAATCTGGCATGGCCAAGCTGACCCTAGCCCATAACCAAAGACATTGGCATGGAAACCAATGCCTCTGTCCTGATCCCCCAAGGGACAATGGGAGCTCACCCCAGAGAGACACTGATCTCGATGGTCCCTGGGGGTCAGAAAACTTGAAGAGACCTCCCGGTGGAAGTGACCTTCATCCAAGGGTCCAGACATTGAGAACAGTGCCCTGAAGTGCCAGTTGAGCCGACGCTGATTGAGATAGATCGCCATGTTGCGTTGATTTACCATTGCCATTGCTCCAACAAGATCCAGCATTTGACCACTGTCCTGAGTCAGACCCAAAATGATCTGGGATAGGTCTATGTCTGCCATGGCGGCCATGAGCTTCTAGGCTGTAGAGGTGGCTGGTTGAAGTTCCCTAGGACCAAAAAACCTGGGGAACTCCACTGCTAGTCCTGAGATGGCCTCCAGCAGTTCAGGCAGGGAGGTTGCCATGTAGCAGAGAGGCTGATATAGTAGAAACAATCCCAAATAATTCCATGAGCCCAGATTCAGGAACAGGATCTCACAATCAGAAACTTGGGAGCAAGACCCCTGAAAGCCAAAAAAGATTCTTAAATGAGCACTGCCAACCCTCCTCTCCTACCCTGGGGTGTCTGCTGGTGCCAAATCCTAAATGAGTTGGGAACTCCTCCCCTCTGGAGTCAGCAGATCTCAATTATGCACACCAGATCGACTTGTTCCTTCTCACTGTGGTCCTGGATAAGCTGTCGGTTCTATAGGGTATGTACTGAGGTAATTTTAACTATTTTACAATTTAGGCAAGAAAAACCAAATGTACAGGTATAGTATAGGGGGTACCTTGCTCAATAGTAGGAACTGTGAGAGGGATCTCGGAGTCCTAGTGGACAATCATTTAAATATGAGCCAGCAGTGTGCTGCAGCTGCCAAAAAAGCCAACACAGTGCTGGACTGCATTAACAGAGGGATAGAATCAAGATCACATGAAGTATTAATACCATTTTACAATGCCTTAGTAAGGCCATACTTGGAATACTGCATCCAGTTTTGGTCACCACGATGTAAAAAAGATGCTGAGACTGTAGAAAGAGTACAGAGAAGAGCAACAAAGATGATTAGGGGACTGGAGGCTAAAGCATATAAGGAAAGGCTGCTGGAATTGGGTATGTCTAGTTTAACGAAGAGAAGGACGAGGGGAGACATGATAGCAGTGTTCCAATATCTCAGGGGCTGCCACAAAGAAGAGGGAGTCAAGCTATTTTCCAAGGCGCCTGAAGGCAGGACAAGAAGCAATGGATGGAAACTGATCAAGGAGAGAAGCAACCTAGAACTAAGGAGAAACTTCCTGACAGTTAGAACAATTAACCAGTGGAACAACCTGCCTCCAGAAATGGTGAATGCTCCAACACTGGAAGTTTTTAAGAAGAGACTGGACAGCCATTTGTCTGAAATGGTGTAGGGTTCCTGCCTGAGCAGGGGGTTGGACTAGATGACCTCCAAGGTTCCTTCCAACTTTTTTATTTTTATTATTATTATTATTATTATTATTATTATTATTATTATTATTATTATTATTATTATTATTATTATTATTATTATTGTTGTTGTTGTTGTTGTTGTTGTTGTTATTGTTATTGTTATTGTTATTGTTATTGTTAAAATTTTAATTGCTGAAATGTATCATCATTGAAATGGAGAAACCTAACTGTTTAATAAAAGAGCCAAAAAGAACCAAAGTTTTGTATTATTTGAGTATGTTATTTTCATAATGTTTTAACTACTCAACTCTACAACTATAGATTTGTAAAGGGACATTTAGGCTACTCATTTTAATCCTTACTCTATTTAGAAGTCATTAATAAATGTATTTGAAGGGTTAGAGGATTCAGGACTACTTATTACCTGCCATTTGACACATCATTTTGATGAACATTCTTTGATATCATTTTTGAGGCAACTCTGCACTGTACATCCAATCCTATTCATATTTAAGATATTTCCAATTAACAAAAATATAATCGTAAATAGATATTTCTATTTTTGGGAGTAATTTTTTAATTAGTCCACAATTGATAGCTCAAGCCTGATTATTCTAAACTTCCTATAAGTTGTTTATTGAGCACTATTGTTTCCAGTGCTTTCTTTATACTGAGTTATAGATCAATCAAAGAAGAAAAAAACAAGGATGCAGTTCAGTGGTGACAATGATAAATAACTGCAGCTTAACTCCTGCAGCTTAACTCAAATCACATGCAAGACTTGGAGTTTACAATCACATTAGGGATATGTGCTGCTCAAATCAACAAATTAGTTGTCCTTGCAGGATCAGCAGCAGCAGCAACAACACAAATTTGTCTGCATATTTGTTAGGGAACACGTTTTGAATTTTTAAATTAAACTCCATTTGGTTTTTCATAACAGATTTTTTTTCCAGCACTAGAGGGCAATATATTCCTGCTTCTTTCCAAATAACAATAGGTATCAAAGCATCACCTGTTTATCTAGAAGAAATGGTTGTAAAACAAGTAGGTATGTAATAATCCAGAGATCACAATAGTCTAAAAGCAAAAGATAAGATATCCCATACTAGAATTTACTGCTAAATGATTATAATTTTATTACTCATAAATGAGGGTGCAAGGTTTTTTTTCCCCATTACTTAACATTGTTTCTCACTCTTGACCTGTAAAAAAGTGAAGAACATAATATAAATTGGCTATAATTTCCTGTCTTTCATGCAGTTTCATACTAAACTATGAAAGAAAGAAAAAGAAATCTGGTTTAAAATTAAATTGTGAATAATGTAGATAACCTCTATGTGAATTTGACAGATGGAAATTTAATTATGTAATTTCAAAATAATGAATATGAAGAAAATGATTTCTAGGTGTATAAAGAATTTCAAAATAACTCAGAATTCGAACTAACTATAAAATGAATGTGTTTCTCATTAAAAGAAATGAAATTTTAAAGTCTCACCTTGGCTAACCCTTACATTGTAAACTAGAACTCATATATAAAGTTGGAAGTAATGATAATAGTTTTGAAAACATCATAACCTTTGAATTATGGAGACCTACAATTGGGGCAACCTTACTTTTCTGAAGGAATTTCACAATTATTTGTTCACTTCCCAGGTACACACATCCAGTAAAAAAAAATGTTCCTCTCCCATGCACATACATCCTTTCCCTCTTGTTGGCGTGACACAGGTCTAATCATGTGTAAAATCTCATTTCAGCAGAAACTGTAACGAAAGACAAGGAAAAGTGACACTCTTGGTCCCAGAAAAACATCCCAAAACCCTTCACCTGAAAGTGAAGCTGACAAGACATTTAATGACATCCTTTAGCGTTTCACCTCTACAGCCAAGGAACTTCTCCACATTTAATCTTTTCACTTTCACCATTGCCTAATAACTTTGTTAAAATGAGGGGGGGGGGCGGGAAACACAGGTTAACAAAGGAGTGGAACAAGGCTGCATATTCTCCTGCTATTAATTCAAACTTTATGCTGAATATATATTAAGGGAATTTGGATTGGAAAAAGATGAGCATGGTTTTAAAATTGAAGGAAGGAACATCAATAATCTGCCCTATGGTGATGACACTAGACTGCCAAAAAATGTAGAAGATCTGCAAGGTGTAGCAGTAAAAGTCAAGGAGAACAGTGAAAGAATAGAGCAGAAATTAAATATAAAGAAAACCAAATTAATGACAATAGAAATACCAAGACTTAGGATTAACAGTGAAGATAGTGCAGATATCAAAGTGGCGGACAGTATCTGCCTAGCTATGGTTGATCAACCAACAACAGTAAAGGAACAAACAGTCCAAAAATATACTGCAGACTACAAACTTGGTAGAGCAGTCATTTTATTTATTTATTTATTTATTTATTAATTGGATTTATACCCCGCCCTTCTCCTTGCGGACTCAGGGCGGCTGACAGCCTGATAAAAACAACTACAGAAATACCCCAAAAAACTATCATTAAAACAAAGTTAAAATAAAATATTAAATATTTGGCCTTATTAATTATTAAAATTGCTTTTAAAACCCCTCTAAAAATTTCCCCTTAGGCCAGTCCTGCTTGTTGGAAGAGCCATGTCTTAAGGGCGCGGCGGAAGGAGGGGAGATCCGGGATCACCCGGACCTCTGGGGGTAGTTCGTTCCAGAGGGTGGGAGCTCCCACCGAGAAGGCCCTCCCCCTGGGAGTCGCCAGCCGGCACTGTCTGGCTGATGGCACCCTGAGGAGACCCACTCTGTGGGAGCGTACCGGCCAGTGGGAGGTAATCTGCGGCAGAAGGCGGTCTCGGAGATATCCAGGTCCGATGCCATGGAGCGCTTTGAAGGTGATAACCAACACCTTGAAGCGCACCCGGAAGGCCACCGGCAACCAGTGCAGCTCGCGCAGCAACGGTGTTACATGGGAGCGATGAGTCCCTCCCAACACCGCCCGCGCGGCCGCATTCTGGACCAGTTGGAGCCTCCGGGTGCTCCTCAAGGGAAGCCCCATGTATAGAGCGTTACAGTAGTCCAGGCGGGAGGTGACGAGGGCATGGGTGACTGTGCGCAAGGCGTCTCGGTCCAGAAAAGGCCGCAACTGGTAAATCAGGCGTACCTGATAGAACGCCCCCCTGGTCACGGCCGACAGCTGGTCTTCCAGTGTCAGCCGTGAATCCAGGAGGACCCCCAGATGAAGACCTTGGATAATGAATTAAATTATCATGATGTGTCTACAATTTCAAAGAGCGTGTGTAAGCCAGGGGTGTCAAACTGCTGGTCCGCGGGGCAGTTTCATCATACCGAAGCCACGCCCACTCCATTGCCGGCAATGCAAAAAGAGTCAGGATACGTAGCGACATGTCACGTGACGTGGCGAGTTTGACACCCATGGTGTAAGCCATAGTATGTGGTATTTGAAGAAAGTGAAAGCTGGACTTTGAAAAGCAGGATAGGAAGACTATTCAAGTTTTGGACTTTGGTCATCAAGAAGACTCCTGAGAATGCCACGGACAATCAAAAAATCAAACTGATGGATCACCGAGCAAATTAACCCAGAGTTCTCTCTTGAAGGACGAAGCATAAATTTACCTTATCCTATTTTGGAGACATTATGCAAAGTCACAGCTCTCTGGAGAAGTGTCTAATGCTGAAAAAGATTTTTAAAAAGAGAAGAAAAGTTTGATGGAATAAGCAGAAACAGCAAGGTGAGTGGATAGCATTATAGTGGCCATGGGTGGACCATTAGAAGACCTGAAAGCCCAGTTTAGGAACAGATTGTCATGGGCAAAATCTATCTGTAAAGCTACAGTAAGTAGGAGACACAAAGAACTTGAGGGCACATAATCAATTAGCAGTTAAAACTGCTAAGAGACACAACAAAACTATCCCTTTATCACCACAGGAAGGCCAAGAAAATTCCCTTTTGCTAGGAAAAGCATCTTAAACCGGTCTCTCTGTCTAATTAACTTTTTATATCAACTGAGAAAGGAATCACTCTTTTACATGCAAGATGGAAAACTGCTTTAATTATTTTCAGTAAGCCACACGATTCACACTCTATTGATAAACTTTCTGTCCAAAGTCTGATAAAACTTGTTCACTTATTTCTCATTAAGGGATATTACAAAAATTAGAATAACATTTTCCTTTGAAGATATCGGTTCCCTCTTGCCCAGCATACCTGACAGTGGATCAGATGTAGGCAAGTAATAAAGGACACAATGAACAAAGTGCACATTTCTTTAATGCAGGACTAAGGCTTGAAAAGGGAAAATGTAACAGCTTAAACATTCCTCTTATGATAAAAGGTAAGTGGTTCAAAAATGGAATGATTGCCTTTGGGTTTTTTTTTCTTTTTTTAATCTGGAACAGCTCAACTCAGTTAGAGACTATTTTAGCAATTATAACTTAAAGAGTCAAGGCTGGCTTCTCTAAGGCTGCACAACATAGATCAGTGATGGCGAACCTTTTAGAGACCGAGTGCCCAAAAACTGGCCCCGCCCCACTCCACCCCTGCCCTGCCCCCACTTCGCCCCATCCTGTCCCCTGCCCTGCCTGCCTGCAGGGCCACTCACCACCTCCAGGGCCTGCCACAGATCGCCCAGGCAGCCCAGCAGCAACATGGCAGCCACGCCCTCTGCCTGCGCCCTGCAGCATCAACTGTGCGCGATGGGGTGTGAGGGCAGAAACATGTCCACGCTGCCTGGCTACCATGTCCTTGGCTCTGCTGCTCCGCGTGGGCCATGCTCGGGGGTGATTCTCCTCCAGGGGGGCTTCTGGAAAGGAGGGGGTCGTGGGGGGAGGCAAGGCTGGGGCAACAGCACATGTGCCCACAGAGAGGGCTCCAACTGCCGCCTCTGGCACACGTGCCATAGGTTCGCCACCACTGACATAGATAATTGATTTGGATAAACCTTCGTCATTCATCTTAACTATTAAATCAAAGCAATTGTCAGGATAAAGAAAGGGAACAGAATGAGAAAGTATTAGGTCTGGAAATGCAGGACTTTCTGGTTCTGAATCTAGTGTGGACCCTGATATTTACTTAGTTCACATGTTCACGTGATAACACAATCTATTTAACTCTGCTTAGGATACTCTACAAACCAAGTCGTTATGGTTCTATACTTTATGGTCTATTGTACAGACCCAGAAAATATAGTTCGTTCACTTATAATTAAATTACCATGATTTTTTTGCAATGTACAAACATTTTCTCAACCTAAGTCCAAAAACTATGTTGGGGAGGGAAGTTTATTGCATAGTCTTACCACGTGACTGCTCTGTTTATTGCATAGTCTTACCACGTGACTGCTTACCACGTGACTGCTCTGTTTATTGCATAGTCTTACCACGTGACTGCTCTGTTCTTTGCTCTATTATGTTACATTGCACTAGAGCAGGGGTAGGCAACCTCGGCTCTTTTGTGACTCGTGGACCTCAACTCCCAGAATTCCTGAGCCAGCCATGGTGAGGGGAAAGGGAGAGGTTTCCAAACTGAGCCATGCTGGCTCAGGAATTCTGGGAGTTGAAGTCCACGCGTCATAAAAGAGCCGAGGTTGCCTACCCCTGCACTAGAGCAACTGGATAAGGAAGCAGATTACTATCACTACACTATAGCCGTTTTTCAAGGATACTGAGGTTGTGAGCCTTCCTAACCTGTAATCTCATGAATACGTTCACTTCTTAAAGAAAACCCTACTTTCTCCAGGAACTGATTATGTACTTTTTTCCCCCCAATAAAGCAGTTACACTGAATCTCTCCAAAGACGTTCAAATTTAATATCATAATATAAAATCTATAGACATACAGGGAGGGGCCTTTTATCACATGCTGAAAATGTTTAGTGAGACAATTTGTGTTGCTGTCTTGAACTTATATATAAAAAAGTTCTATAAAAAAGAAAAACTAAAATCTAATTCCTGGAGACATGAAAAACATTATAAAGAATAAGATGTGACCGTTTTTTAATACATACCAATGTTCCCTGAACATTTCTTAAGTAGTAATTTCTAAATCAGACATCTGGCATAATTGAATTTTTTATAATAATCCATTTAATTTAATGGTGGTGCAGTGGCTCAATGGTTAAGATACTGCATTTGTCGGATGGAAAGCCAGCAGCTCAGGTTTGAGACCCGAACACCACACAATGGGGTGAGCTCCTGTTCTCACTCCAGCTCTTGTCAATCTAGCAGTTCAAAAGCACGTAAATGGAAGTAGAAAACTCCAAGACATCATGCTGGTCACATGATAGTTAAATAGACTGGATGATGCTAGCTCAATGGCTTTGAAACAGAGATGAGCATTATAGCTGGCAATAACTAGCTGAGTGAATTCTGCAGGGACTCCTTTACCATTTTTTATTCAATTTAATGACCATATGGAAGGGCGTGTAGTACCAATTCACCAGCAATAATCACTAGTTCTGTCACAATATACACATATTTAGAAAGAAAGAAAGAAAGAAAGAAAGAAAGAAAGAAAGAAAGAAAGAAAGAAAGAAAGAAAGAAAGAAAGAGAAAGACAACTCAGCTTTCTGACTGGCGAGAGCCTAAACATATATAGCAATAACCGATAACCAAAAAATTCAAACATTTTTGTGGTACCCATTTTCTGGATTCTGAGGGTGAATTGAAAAATTGGACCAAAAAATACAATTCTGCTCTCTTTTCTCCACTTAAAAGGCTAGCCACTTCACAAATAATAGGATATTTAACCTAGCCCAATAGTATAATAATGTAATTGTGTCTCAAAGAGGTTCCTCTTTTTATATGCATAAAATGATAAAATTATACTCCCAATTACTACAATGCTGTTAAGAGTTTAATTGCATCGACTCTTTTGTGGATTGTCCCTTTCTAAATATCCCTTTGGATGGAATATTTGGCCTAGTGAATAGGATAATAACCTTGTTGTGTTCTATAGAACGTCCTATCATTACATATACAAAATTATACATAAAAGTATACTCCAAATACCAGAACACCATTTAGAGTTTAATTGCACAGAAATCTTTTTTGGACTATACCTTGAAGTAATTGAATAATTGTTCCAGTGAATTGCTTGAGGTTTATTGCAAGATATCAATAACTGATGAGCTAAATTTGGCACAATGTACAATTCCTTTAATACAAATTAAATTAACCTAAATTAACCTAACCTTTATTGCTTTTATTACCAAAAACACTCAGTCCCATGATTCCTTTTAATGTCTGTACTCATATTTTTAAAATCTGCAAATCAAATATTTCTCTTCTGAATCACGTCTCCCCTAATAAGTAATAAAGACATAAGCTGAATCACTAAACAAAACTGTGGCCAAGCACCTAGACAATCCCCAAGACATTACAAGTCAATATTTTAAAATGTATCATCGAGATTTGAAAATGGGTTTTGGCTCCATTCTGGACCATGTGTCAAGTCATTGCTCTGAGCCAATTTGATTTAATTGAATTTTCCAAGTAAGTTTTTGTGAGACACTATCAAATGCTTTGGTGAAGTCCATATATATTACATTTACTGCTGTTTTTGTATGGCTGCCAACAACACAATCAAGTTTCTGAGGTATTATTTGCTTCCCTCTTGCAGCCAAGAGACTTGCATTAATGCAACATTAAGGTTGCTTGTAAAAAATAAAAGGGAGCAGGCAAGGCAAATGCACAGTCTCAAACAGCAGCATGCATTTGCACACATATTAGGAAAGGCTGCTGGAATTGGGTATGTCTAGTTTAACGAAGAGAAGGACGAGGGGGGACATGATAGCAGGGTTCCAATATCTCAGGGGCTGCCACAAAGAAGAGGGAGTCAAGCTATTCTCCAAGGCGCCTGAAGGCAGGACGAGAAGCAACGGATGGAAACTGATCAAGGAGAGAAGCAACTTAGAACTAAGGAGAAACTTCCTGACAGTTAGAACAATTAACCAGTGGAACAACCTGCCTCCAGAAGCGGTAAATGCTCCAACACTGGAAGTTTTTAAGAAGAGACTTAACAGCCATTTGTCTGAAATGGTGTAGGGTTCCTGCCTGAGCAGGGGGTTGGACTCGATGACCTCCAAGGTCCCTTCCAACTTTATTATTATTATTATTATTATTATTATTATTATTATTATTATTATTATTATTATTATTATTATTATTATTATTATTATTATTATTATTATTATTATTACATGCTCAATGGCTATTAAGGAGAACAGCTGGTAACTGGACAACTTTGGTAAATCAAAGTAAAACAGGAGGAATGGTATCTCTGATAAATAATATTTTGATTCTAATTGTCTCTTTTTCCTGTTTCAAATTAAAGTTAACATTCTTTCATTATGTATTGTTCATACAATGGAGAACACAATGTATTGTTCATACAATGGAGAAAAGAATTAACCTTATTGTATTACAAAATACAATATGACTTATGATACCCTATAGTGCTTATTGTGATGTCGTATCAATCCCTTTCATTTTGGACTTGAATTGGAGCTGAACAATCATTACTTAACCAACACAGCTCATGACCAAAGTTGCAGTCCAAAATCTGAATGACCATATGTCCTGCAGGCTTAATTTACATTCTGTAGGCATTAGAAATTTAGAAAGTGTTATTCCTGCGAATACTATCAACATCTGGCTCAGGAATTCTGGGAATTGAAGTCCACGAGTCATAAAAGAGCCAAGGTTGCCTACCCCTGATCTAGACAGATTCATTGTACCGAAATTTAAAATGTCTCACTACTAAGAGTAGTAGTGTTTCCTGAGATTCAGATTCTTAAGTTTAAAAATGTCCCTTTAATTAATCTCTTAGAAATTATTAGTGAAATGCAAAATATTTTAAATCTGAATACTTTCTGAGTTCAGAACAGTTTGAAGCATATTGTTCTGGTTGTCCTGACAATCCCAGAAATCAGAAGGACCATCTTTTGGCTATGTTGACCTCAAAATGAGATTGTCCTAAATTGATACTTGTGGCATAGTTGGAACATTTTTTAATAGCTCAAATAGTTGTTTTACACTCAAAATGTTTCAGATTCAAAGTATTTTGCATACTCTTAGTGATTTAAATTTTTTTTGCAGACCTTTACACCATACAGAATATAAACATATACATACCTATGCATCACTGGATGAATCTTATTGCCTATCACTTGTAAAGTACACTAGAATATTACAGTACATATGTTGTACATATTTACCATTATCGTGGCCGGAAAAGTAAAGGGCCCATAAATATATTTTTTAAAAAGTTTGTAATAGTCTAATAATAGGAAGGCACTATGACCGCAACTCTTCATAATCCACTAGTTATCTTATAGTTATAAAAAAACTCTTTTTAATGTAAAGTTTCCTGAAGTTCCAGAAATAATTCCACTTTGTTGCATTTCAATTTTTAAAAGCTATTTGGGGTGTTTATATTGGAATGATTTGGAGTAATCTTGGTTGTGAAATCTGGTTCTGGACTTTAGTAGTAAATATTTTTGGGAAAAAAATCTAAAAATATATATGAAACATCTACTGTATATAAATTCATGTGTGGTTGTCTTTTACATTAGTTTTGCATTTTAATATCCATGAATATAAATACAGTATAGCTGGGCTGGGCTATAAATATTGAGTAATAGCAGATCAGATTTGGCATTTGTATGTATGCACATCTCAATGGTGTCTTGTAGGACTAATATAGAGATACATACTTACAGCCACATTTTATCTTTGCTTTTTCTCTTCTCTATCTCTTCTCCAGAAGAGCAAACTTCCAATGACACCAGTTATTAATTTCTTCTCTAGTGGAAAATAAAATAAAACCTAATAAAACCAGCATATCTCTATGTATTTCTGAAATTCTGTTCTCTTGAAAAATAGGTGCATCACAGTGGTTGGAAAAAAAGACCAAATGAGTAAGGACTGGATTTTCTGGTTTTTAGCTTACATTTCAGTTTTTGAGTGGCATGGATACTGTGCTTTAGGTCAGAAATGGCTTTAGAGGCTGCTAAAAGAGGAATTGTTAAAATCTCTGTCCTTAAAGACAACTCTTTTATTAGTTTATTGCATACCCAAGCTTGTCACTCTGTAAAAATATCACTCTACAAAAACACTGTGATCCAAAGCTATTTCTTTTCATGTTTAAAACTGCCTCTCCTGGCAAAGTAAGATGTATGACCCATGTGCTTAAGTGTACATTTATACATTTGCTACAAAGTACTATGTAACAAATAATTTGGTTTTCATCAAATCATTACTCATCTCCTAAGGCGGCAATATGACATATTCTAGCATACCATTCCATCTTCACAATCTTGATTTATGATTAAAGGCTGCACTTAGTTTCATTTGAATGTATCATAAGATGAACTGGCCTGCAACAATTTAAAGTTTGGGACAACTATAAACTGAATAACAGGAGATATATAAACTCACACTTTCTTGATATGGAACATATTGATTACGTACAGGAAGAAATAACTTTTTTATTTCCAAACAGGAAACTGGTCTGAATATGAAATGAAATGAAAATCAATCAGTCTAATACAAAGTTCTACATTTAGGAAAATAATAATAATCACATGAACAGATGCATTGTACCAGAGCTAGCAGCAGTGTATATAAAAAGGAATTGAGGTTGAAACTAATAATTTTCAGATATTGATTATTATATGAAGTTGAATATGAATCAGTAATATAATGTAGTTATTTCAAAGCAAAACAGTTTTAGTTTTCTTCAAGGTTAGCAGAGTTTGCAAGCCACAAAAGTAGTAGTTCTACTTTATTATGCACTAGGACAGTACCCTATAGAAAGTATTTTGTTTGGTTGAAGAACTACAGTTTAAAAGTTAACAAAATGTAACAGGTTCGGGGAAAGGAAGAGAGAAGATCAATAATTCCTAAAAGAAATATTTCAATATTTTACCAGGGATTAAATAGGAGCCTGAAGAACTTTGACATATAAGAAAGAAAGCAGCCTTATACTAATAGGCCTAAATTACAGAGACTAGATTTTGTTTAAATAAGAATAAAATTGAGCAATTTGACTTTGGAACCCATTTTCAATAACTATCATTGGCTCTCCTTTGCTAGCTTACAAATTACAAAAGATGGATGGCAATGTTGAAGAACACTCCATCTCTCAAGTTCCTAAATTGTATTAGGACCAGATCCTGAAGTTGAAACTCAAATACTTTGGCCACCTAATGAGAAGGAAGGACTCACTGGAGAAGGCCTAATGCTGGGAAAGATTGAGGGCAATAGAAGAAGAGGACGACAGAGAATGAGGTGGCTGGATGGAGTCACTGAAGCAGTAGGCGTGAACTTAAATGGACTCCAGAAGATGGTAGAGGACAGGAAGACCTGGAGGAATGTTGTCCATGGGGTCGCGATGGGTAGGACACGACTTCGCAATTAACAACAACAAATATTTCTCAACCATGGCTGGCTGGGGAATTCTGGGAATTGAAGGCCACCTACCTTAAAGTTGCCCAGGTTGAGAAATTCTGGTCTGCAAGCTTTCTTATTGTGCAAAGTAAATTAAAGCCTCACATCCATTTAGCCATTCCGAGCTTTGTGAGTTATGTTACTCAATTTATGGCTACTGCACACTACTTCTGCCACTGATTATGTTCACCACACCCTATTACATTTTCAACTTCTTTGAAACATGAAGTCATTCTCAGTGTATCAACACTGTGTTGGATTGCTGCATTTTCCAGCACACTCTTGGGTGCTATTAAAGGATGCCAAATGTTCTCCTTCACACATTTCATGGCATTCAAGAGCTGATGCTTTGTTCTCTATCTCTTTTCTGTTAGGATTTGCTTAAAGTGGAAAGACAACACATTTGATATTGCTTTGCTTTAGACTAAACATCTTGAGCCAATCCATATTATGACCACAAACTGTATAAAAACAATTGAAAGAGATAGTGCTTCTTTCCTTCTCCCATTAGTAAAGCTTACACAAACATTTTGCTGCTAACTGCTATTTCTAAATACAGAAGTGGCATTTCAGTACATTGCCAAAGATATTAGCTGCATAATAGCAAAGAGATTTAAATGGCCACTCCCATTATTAGGGAAAGATCTCTTTCTCTATCAGGGATATGATTTTGGATTTCAAATTATTTACATATCTAGATATATATTTATTTATGCACAATATATCATTGGCAGTTAGGCACTCTGAGTTGGGTGGATAAGGAGGACCATATTCTGAGCTTATGTGCTAAAGTTGTGAACATCCTTGTTTATCATGATCACTGCTCTGATCAAAGATAAAAAAACAGGTCTAGCCTAAGGCTAAACAGTTTAAGAATATGTCCCAATCTATTTTCAAACGAATAAGGCACCATAAAAACAGTCAGGAAGCTTTGAGATCTATTTTGACAAGAGAAATTTGTGGGCATAATTATTTCTTAAAAACAATGAGAAAAATATTAGAATGGAATATGGTATCTGGAGAAGAAACTGTCACTCTGATTTGTCAAGGATTCAAGATTTTTTACAGATGTAACCAAGGTGAAGAATCCTCATCAGGTAGATCTGTAGTCACGGTCTTTCATTGAAATTAATTTTCGGACATATTTTACCTAATAAATAGTTAACGTCCAAGCTGTCTCCTTCCACGTGACGTACTGATTTCCAATCTTAGCTTCCTAGAGGAGACTAGGCTACAGCTTCCCAAGATCCCAACTACTGTGAAAGATAGATAGGAGTTGAAAGCCAATAATATCTGGGATCCAATATTAAGTACCATGTACTAAGCTGATTTCAGCAACTGGACTTCAAGTTCATCAGTAATTGTACAGAGTATCTGCACTCAGTGGTTTATGAGTAGATATGTCTGTATGCATATGTCTGGTGCATTCCTATCACCAGGAATCAATAGTGGTATCATCTCACACTCTATTCCGTAATCAGCAGACACCCCTGCAGTGCTAAAGTTCTACAGCAGAGGTCCCCAACCTTTTGGGCACCAGGGACTGGTTCCGTGGAGAGAGGTTTTTCTGTGGACCAGAGGAGGCGTGGTTTTGTATGCTGCCTGCATCCAGCAGATGGCGCTTTGCTTGTTTGTGTGGACCGGCTACTGGCATGCCGTGGCCTGGTCCCGGTCCATGGACCGGGGGTTGGGGACCCCTGTTCTACAGTATAAATGTCTAAAACTATCAAGTACAAGTTTGCTATTCTATTTAGAACTCTGTGCTCACATCACATCTATCTAGGCAGTAGATGTATAAGTCCCTATAACTTCTAGAGTGATTATTCTGAAGAGTATATGACCTGTCATACAATATATGGCCTACAAATTAAATTATAGTTATGCACAAAGTAATATTGATTGGTAGGCTGGAATTAGAGATTTGCTAAGCGAATACAGTACAGTGGATCCTATATAAAGTCTTGTTTCATCATATTCAAAGAATGCACTTGTGAATAGTGCAATGCATAAAAATACAGACGCTTTCCATAAGTACAATAATTGAATAGGTCTTTCTCACTCTTTAGGAACTTTACTTGGAGGCAAGTTATTAATACATCACCACTTAAAAAAGCAGCTCCCAGACTATTGGAAATGAATATGTGGAAACAGTCCAAATTCCATAGCAAAAATATAAATAGTTTATTCGTGGGTAGTTGAGTTGGTGCAGGTTCTATGGCTCCTTGTTGCATAAAAACCCAATCTGTTATGAATCTTTCCTTTCTGAGGTACTTCTACTTAACCTAGTCAGTTCCACTTTATTGTGTCTAGAAAAACAGAACTTGGGATAAACTGCATGTAGACAGAAAAGGGGTGGATTTAATAATGTATTTATTATGGATAAAAATTCTTTAATCACCACCACAGTGGTATTCTCAATCAACTCCTTATAATTGTTTATACGAGGGAATGAATTTCATACAGTTCTGTGTAAGCAAAAAAAAGGGCAGAAGCTTTGATGAGGACTTTTTCCCTATTTCACTACCTGTAGATATTATTCTTGGGAATATCCAAACAGGGCTTAATAGGATGGGCTAAAGAAGAAGAAAAAACAGAAACTAAGATCTGAACTCAAGATTCCCCATACATTGCTCATATTCACAACTATAGAAAAAATAGCCACTGAAGTAGGAGAAGTCTGTGTGGACCTGCCCTCATCTATATATGTTCTCTTGGGAAACATATGGAATAAAATAACCTAACTGAAGGTTTAACATTTTTGAATGTAAGGCAATGTAAAAGCATGGTCCTTGCGTCTGTATGCAAATAGTTATTGAAAACTTTTATCCTGTTTTGTTTTAGTAGGCATCATATTCATTTTTTTCCACTGTCTCTTTTTATAGCTTAAATTCTACTTTTATATACAATGATACTAAGGGAATTTTCTCTTATTTTCTTTTTTATGGGTATATACATTTCTGCATGTCTTTTGTGTGTGAAAGTAGAGTATTTTCGTCCTTCCCTACTGAATAAAACCATGCTACTTTCTTATTAGCAGAAATGGTGGATTTGCCAATATGAAATATAAATTATTCCAAGACAAAGCTCAGGTACAATAGCATGCTTTTACATATGTCTTAATGAAATTCAGTCCAGACATCGTTCTTTCCAGCAGCAATATCTGTCTGGTCTGGCTTCCAGCCAGCCATTAAGTATTTTATTTTTGCTAGTTGAGGCTCTATCGAATTTTGGAAATAGGAAATGACCGCCCCTGTTTTTCTCAGCTACATAAAAGTTTAGCTCTCTGTTGTATTTCAAATATCCAACAGGGACATTGGTTTATATTATCTATAAACAGACAATTACACTTTACTAGCAATTGCACATAGTAGGTAACTAAATTTTCAGTTGGAAGAAAAGATAATGATATCTACAAATTGACAAGCTAAATGAAATCCAGCTGTATAAACTGTCTGATCATTGCATTTGCAATGCCAGAAAAAAGATGTTCAGGCCAAACTTTACATATCACAATTTATGTGTATTTTCCTACAGAGAGATTAATTCTGTTAAGAAAATGACTGCAGTTGAACATTGGGTTAAGATATTGTTATTTTAACTATAGTGTGTGAGCAAGAGTTTGGTAGAGAGAGAGGGGGAGAGAGAGAGGAATAGAAAGAGAGAGGGAGGGAGAGAGGAAGAGTAGGAGAGAGGGAGAGAGAGAGAGGGAGAGACAGAGGGAGATAGGGGGAGAGAGAAAGAAAGAGAGGGAGAGGGGGAAGAGAGAGGGAGGGAGAGAGGGAGGGAGGGAGGGAGGGAGAGAGTTCAGTCAAATCCTTATTTATAGGCAGTGATTTATTTTTAGTATATAATTCAAAATATATTTAAACTAATGAAGATTCCCATTTCTTCATAGACTCTATGAAGTCTATTAATACGCTATTTAAAATTTAGGTTAAATATTGAAAAGATCAACTTACTTAGCCTACCAAGGCTACTCAGTAATTATGTCCAATGAGATACCTGGGGGTCAAATACTTCTTATACCCAATATGAGTACCCTTGCTCAAATACAAACAATACTCAGATGTCTTGTAAACAGGAAGGACAAAAACCTGAAAAAAATAATTTGCTGTTAATATTCTACGGAGATAGAAGTATTTGTCTTGTACAAATTCTTATTTTCAAACACTAGGAGGAATTTCCCAAGAGAAAGACTCATTTTAATAATATTGGATGTTTTCTATAAAAAAAAATTTTGCACTGTGCACAGCATAGTGTTAATGGTTCCATGTTAAATCTTAAGTAATGCGTAACACGACTTGTATCATGTTATTTGAAGGAAATCACATCAAATTGATGGATGGCATATAAATTTAATAAATAAATATCAAGTTTGCTGGGTCTTACAGGTAAATATGCTTAAAACTATCACCTTAATAATTTAACCTGCATATATCCAAATCAATATAGTCTGTGTGAAACAATACAAACACTAATCTTATGAAACAAATCTAATTACTGAGTAGAACGTTAATCTGGACATCTTTCTACTATGACCTTTATTGTACACAACTTTCCAAGAGACACATAGTGGAAAGTTATGGGACTTGTAATTGGTCAACACTTGTCGTAGTAGACATTTTTCCATTGCAATAGTGACTGAGGAGTCTCCTGCAGGTAAATCATGCGACAAGAATAATATTTACTTTTGCCTACGTCAAGAGATAGTTAGATTCTTGCATCCATTTTTAAAACTCATTACGATTTTCCAAACATTGCATCATAACATAAACTAAGGAAACTGAGGACCATTTTATCAAACCATCCAGCACGTATGACAGCATCTAGGCAGTCTGGAGGTGCTTATTGGAGCTGCTGATGTTATGAGTTTTTTATTTTAAGGTGCGCTTGTTAAGATATAATTTTGTTAAAGAGATATGGGAGTTGATGCCAAAGTAGTAGTGCATGACTCAGCCATTATTATTTACATTTAAAACTAATTTGCAGGCTTTAATTCTGCCACAGTGATGAGATTGGGATAGCAATTTAGCAGCATTACAGGATGCGCTCTCTGTCAGGTGGTGCTAAAATATGAATGATTGGCTTTCTAATAACCATAAACTTGTGTTGGGTATCTAAGAGTGGCTCTAAATCTAAGAACTGGTGGCAGAGTGTGCTGCAAGTTTAGTCTGAGGAGAAATGTTGAATATAACTAGGGGTAGAAACAACATTTTCAATCCCTACATTCATAGCAATTTGAAAGTCATTATAGGAATTGGAAAACTATAGACTTTAGCTATAGACTATAGAAAAGTCTAGCTAGTCTTAAGAAAAGAAGAAATAGGGGAGACATGACAGCAGTATTCCAGTACTTGAGGGGCTGCCACAAAGAAGAGGGGGTCACGTTATTCACCAGAGCACCAGAGGGCAGGACAAGAAACAATGGTTGGAAACTGAACAAAGAGAGAAGCAACCTAGAATTAAGGAGAAACTTCCTGACAGTGAGGACAATTAACCAGTGGAACAGCTTGCCTCCAGAAATCGTGGGTGCTCCATCACTGGAGATTTTTAAGAAGAGGCTAGACAGACACTTGTCTGAGATGGTATGGGTCCTCCTGCTTGATCAGGGGGCTGGACTAGAAGACCTCCAAGGTTCGGTTCTATTCTATTCTATTCTATTCTATTCTACTCCTGTAGACTGCTTTTCACTTCAATAAAACTTGAGACTATGGTTCTCTTCTAACACAGTGAAACATCTTTAGAGTAGGATATTAATCTCCCACAGATTGTATTCCAAATAGATTACCAAAGAGAAATAGTAACTCTCAGAGTCCTGGATCAAGAATTCATTGTTTAGTAAGAAAGAGATTTTGGGGTGGTGGGAGCCCTTCTAAGCCAATCTTGTAGCCAGTCAGTTACAAATAAGTCCCATTATTTGAGAAACATTGAAACTTAACATCTGATTAGCATGCAACATATAACGTAGGTTGCATAACTAATAGGAAATGGGTGATTAAAAACTATTACATTGTTTGGATTTTATATTTGTGCAGTAGTTACTCTGAAAGAATGAGAGGCTAGCTTACAAAGAAATAGAAAAGAAATTTCCCTAGAGGTATTCATCTAGCAAGATTGACTTCTGGATAGCAAGATTCCCTTTCAGGAACATCACTGCCAATCTTCTCTTATTTGTTTACTTATTTTAATTTCTAATGGTGGCAGCAGCGATTTGAAACTAGATCAGGCTGCTACAATATCTGCTTAATTGCATAATGAGAGCAATATACTTTCTCTTAAAATCTTGAGCATTCTTCTCCTACAATCTAAACATTTGCTAAGTTGCAAACATGGAACATCAGTATATCCCATGCAGTCATTATTCAACTACGTAACCTGTGGAACCAAACAAATATGCTTGTTTTTGCTTTCCTACTAGCTCAATTACCAAGGCAAACAAATTTAAAAAGTTATTGTTCCAGGTAAACATAACTTTTTGAAAACCTGCTTGTTTAAAAAAAACTGGGTGGGAATGTGGATCATTCAGCTGACAGTATGATAGGGCAAGCAGCACAATATACAACTTTATTCAATTTTCTCAAGGTTTCTCCCAGTCTCTGTTTTGTTCTCTAGTTTACAGCTAATATAAGTCTACATTTTGAAGCTCAGAGACAACCCAGACAAGTAATTAACAGGAAAAATAAACGTATTTAATTCACGATCACTACAGGGAAAATAAATATATTTATGATCCCTGTTATTACGTCAGTTGGATGGGAAAACTCCATCTCTGAAAATTAAATGCAAGCATTAGGACTCCCACCTCCCACCCACCCACCCATGTCAGGTCCCCAAGATTTTGTTTTTAATTCTTTTATTTATTTTCTTTCACAAAGCTTCCTGCTTTACTTGCGTTATCCCTGGAGTCGAAAGGCAGGGTCGGGGTCCAAATCAACCCATCCCGAGTCGCGCGTGGGAACTTTGTCTTAAGCCACGTCCTGGGCAAACTGCAAAAAAATAAACTTACCCAGAGAAATTCTCTTTTAAAGTAACGGTCCAAAGAGGACGCCGTGCCTTCCCCTTGACTTCAAGTAACGTGCTGTAGGAGAGTTTCCATTTCTTTCTTTCTTTCTTTCTTTCTTTCTTTCTTTCTTTCTTTCTTTCTTTCTTTCTTTCTTTCTTTCTTTCTTTCTTTCTTTCTTTCTTTCTTTCTCTCTCTTCGCTTGCTCCGTGGGCTTTCTCGCGTGCTCACCACGTCTTAAATACTATCCCCTGGAAGGTCCTCTCTGCTCCATCCCCTTCTCCGCCGAACTCCTCCGGCACGGTCACATTGTATTGAGATGCCCTGTTCTTTTCAAAACAAGTCAGCCTGGAAGGATTCAAGCCGGCCGCCCTGCCTCCCTCCCTTCTCGCTCATTCATTCTCACCAGCACGCCGGGGGAAAAAAAAAAAAAAGGCCGTTTTCTTTTTTTGGACCTCGGAATTACACCAGGGAGCAGTCTCGGCACAGCAAGAAGAAGCCAGAGAGGAAAGAAAAGCTATTACTTAATCACCCGTCTAACAGCTGCTGCTGCTGCTGCGGCGGTGGCTGTTTTCTTTCGCCTTGCCTGGCTATGCTTTTTTTCTCTGCCTCTGCCCCCTCCTCACGTCTACATGGAATTATAGAGGCGGCTCTGGAGGAGGAGGAGGAGGATGGGCAGAAGCAGCCCGTTCCTCCAGCTCCTCACCCTCAAGGTTTTCAAGGACTAGGAGCCGCTGTGATGTCACGCTGACTCTCCGGGCGAGCGTGGAGTTCTACGCGCAACACACACACACATTCCGACGGAAGCTAATTCGGGGATCAATCTAGATTCCGGGGCTCACACCCCGCCCGATGGATTAGCCATTCCTGCAGGATTGGCACAATCTGTCGTTTGTTACGTTGGGGATCCACCTCCGGGCTAACTTGGCTTCTTCCTTCGATCTTGGAGTGAAAAATGCCACTGTCAAGGTTTGGGGAGCTGACGCCTTCCCCCCCCCCCCTTTTTTTTTTTATTTGAAAAATAAAAAGAAGGGAATGAAAAGTTTGAAGAGTGATTTTTTTCTGTCACCGAAAAGACAATGGCCAAGTATGAGGGTGGAGCTGGGCACAGAGTGGAAGAGTTCTACTTGACTGAGCAGGATCCTACTGAGCAAGATCCTACTTGGGCAAGATCCTACTGATCTTGCGTAGAGTTCAAAGGATCACCACCACTCCTTTGATCTAGAAATAAACCCTTCAGGTTTAAATACCGGGCAGGTACTTAAACTGGTACTCATTAGTTTCCCCTAATGAATATAGTGCATAGGTAGTCCTCGTTTTACAACAGTTCATTTAGTGACCATTCAAAGTTACAACGGCACTGAAAAAAGGTGACTTATGACCATTTTTCACCAGACTTTTGTGGCATCCCCATGATCACGTGACCAAAATCCAGATGTTTGGCAACTGGTTTGTACTTATGACTGTTGTTGTGTCCCAAGGTCATGTGATCGCCTTTTGCAACGTTTTGAGAAACAAAGTCAACGGGGAAGCCAAATACACTTAATAACTGTGCTAACTTTACAACTGCAATGATTCATTTAACAACTGGGATAAGAAAGGTTGTAAAATGGAGCAAAAATCACTAAAAAATATCTCACTTAACAACAGAAATTTGGGGCTCAATTGTGGTCGTAAGTCAAGGACTACCAGTAACTGCTTTTTTGTGTGCAATGTCCTATGTATGATCTTTGTCTCATCCCAGCTAATGCTTGACTAAGCCTAAAGTTAATCTCTGATATCCCTTATTTTCCAGTTCTCTGGATAAAACCTATCTCATTACTTTCTTCATCATCAATTGTTGTTGACATAGTCAGTTGTGGGGATCTGCCAGTCCCTGTTAGTTTCTCAAACTGATCTCTTCCCCTCTTTGATGCATTCCTTCCAAGGTCCTTTTGGCTAGGCTGGCAGACAGGATCCAACATCTGGCTTTTACAGAGGTGTCTATGTATGGAAGCCTCACTGGTGCTTGTAAAGCTTCCTTTAAATGTAGATTTTCTGGTCCTGAAAAAGAGTATTAAATGTGTTATTTCAGCACCAGTTTGATATTCTTTTGAAAGACTGTTTGAATTTTAGGCTTCACACAAGGTCAATTTATACTGGGAAGGAAAGTTGGGTTCTGCCAGCTGTATGTTTCTGAATCTGCCATTACTAACTATATTGCAAGGTGTTTTTTTTTTTTATACTTCAGATGACAATGAGTTTCTTAGAGACAGACTTTAATTGTTTTTACTACCTTTATTAATTTTTGAACAGTACACTGTTGCCTTGACTGGTTGATGCTCTCAGACCGGATTCCCTTGGGGTTTTTTTTTGTGCAATGCACCATGGGAGGATCAGCATAATTTTGCTTATTCCATTACTGTTTTGATAACCCCAGCATCTTCTTCTGGGTGCTCCTGGACATGAGAAATGAAAGTTTATTGGTCACTTTCACAGCCATGTCCTTGCAGCATACCATGGCTCTTTCAGCTTTGCCTTATGACCTTATTCACCCATATTCAGTTGGTGTTTTTTTTTTTGAATAGGGTTCTTTTTTTCTTCAGAGAGCAGTTGCCTTAACAAGAGCATTGGGAGAAGCCCCTCCTACTTTGTCCCTTTCTCCCTCCCTTCCCTTAGTGTTTGCCATCTGTTAAGCAACTTGACAGATCACTAAACCTTCCATTCAATCTGTCCCATCCTTTTTCATCCCCGCTTTAGAGAGAGTGATTGGTGATTGTTTTCATGCCAACCTGTGATGCTCGGTGGCAAGGAAAGACATTAACTGCTCTCCTTAACTTCAGAAAGAATCTTGGTGCAACGGCACCTTTTCTAACTAACATTAAAAAAAAAAACACAGGCAGAAGCTTTTCTGATGAAGTGAGATGCAGCTCAGAATTTGGGACAAATTATATAATTTACACACACACACACACACACACACACACAGAGAGAGAGAGAGAGTATATATATTACTAGATCCAGGAGTTGCGCGCAGGCATTGGCTGGTGTATAAAAGTATTTTCTCCCATTGAGTTATTTGTGCCCTGATGATGTTGGTAGATTCCAACGAAAGCTAGGTCTGTTATAGCATTTTAAAATCTTTTTAAAATTTTTAATGTTTTATTAAAACTTTTAATGATTTTAACTTTCCCTGGTGTTCACTTTTATTGTTTTACTATGGATATG
>NW_015387003.1:81051-85825 GCF_001527695.2 Protobothrops mucrosquamatus | reverse complement strand
GCGCGCAGGCATTGGCTGGTGTATAAAAGTATTTTCTCCCATTGAGTTATTTGTGCCCTGATGATGTTGGTAGATTCCAACGAAAGCTAGGTCTGTTATAGCATTTTAAAATCTTTTTAAAATTTTTAATGTTTTATTAAAACTTTTAATGATTTTAACTTTCCCTGGTGTTCACTTTTATTGTTTTACTATGGATATGCCCAGGGATCATTCATCTGTTTTTAGTGTTATTTGTAATATATATATATATATATATTCATTAAAAATTTGAATCCTGGGTAAAGCCATACAATAAAAATAAATAAACGCGAGCACCAGGATAAAATTAAACTAAAAACGTTTAGTTTTTAGGGGGGGAAGAAAACGGTAGTCTTGGGAGCCAGTGGTGGGGTAATAGACAATGGCATACGTACAAAGGGGGAGATTGGAGGAAGGGAAGTGAACAACGGAGTAGCAACCTTGAAAAACACCAAGAAAACAGCCAATGTGCGTTTCCCAGAAATTAAACAATTAGGATCACTGGATGGACCAATGACTAGGTCCAGGAGCCATGCGCAAAAACCGGTCAGTGCTTTATAAAGAGACTCCTATCGACCTACTTTTAAGCTCTGATGATGTCGGTAGTGCTGACCGACGAAAGCTCAGCATTTTATTAAATGTTTTTAGTTTAATTTTATCCTGGTGCTCGCGTTTATTTATTTTTTATAATTTTATAAAATTATAAAATTATAATTTTATAATTTTATAAGGTTATAATTATATATAACCTTAACACAAATAATAAACATATGCACATCAGATTTGTACTGTCCATGGTATGACTCAAAAATATAGAAACTTAATACTTGAGCCATTAGAAATGCAGGTCAAATATTTCTGTCTGTCTTCCCTAGAACTGATGTGGCCTAAACGCTTTTAACTAAAACTGTTCAGATACTTTTTATTTTTTTTTTAAAGTGAGCATTTCAAATGGTTGAATAAACACATTCAATATACATTAGGAACTATTCGTATTTTCCATCAACTGACTGTTGATGTGCTATGCTCTATGATATGCTTAGTTTTTATTTTATATAAAATATAACACAGCATCTATAAAAAATATAACACCAATGTGGATGCACACATCTAAAATGGCTGTTTCAGATGTGTGTATCCACATTGGTGCCAAATATATTCATTTTTATTTTTTCAGATTGTTTAAGAATAAATGTTTGCAGTGTAATATAGTTAGTTAAATGCATATGCAAACTTCTTTATAATTGGTACTCGTCTGTTATCAAGAATAGTATATGTGGTAAAGTTTAAGTATAATCATATAAACAGATGTTCAGGCCCCCATGCCCATTTATGTGACTATGTTTACAAACCTTGCCACACATGTGCAGAAATTTTCAATTACACCAAAAACAAGCAACAAAGCAAACAGACCTATGGATGAATTTTAACTAATGATGTCTACATTTGGAAGATTTGATAACTTGAAATTTGATAGATTAATTTCTTTGGTTTTTTAAAGAACATATCTTTTCTGGATATGTTCTGAAATAATACTAAATAACATTATTATTTAATAATGTTAATAATATTATTTAATAATGTTAATAATATTATTTAATAATGTTAATAATATTATTTAATAATGTTAATAATATTATTTAATAATAATAACATTATTAAATAATAATAATGTTATTTAATAATAATAATGTTATTTAATAATATTAATAATGTTATTTAATAATATTAATAATGTTATTTAATAATATTAAATATGATTTTCTGTATTTCTCATACACAACTTTCTAAACTTTATGCCAACTAAATTCTATCTTACTTCACTGTTTTCATTTTTCCAAATTTTGTGATGTGCATTATAATGTAGAATATATATGGATTTATTCGGAAAAATAATACCAAAAATACAAATGGATGAACTTATATATTACATATAAATATTAAATTCAGGAAAATTGTTAGGAAAAAATACAAATAAGAAAAATGCTCATGAAAGCTTTTGTACAGACTTTTGTTTCTAATGCAGATATTTGTTTTGTTGCAAAAATCAAGGAAACTTGAGTTAGGTTTGAAAAAGTGAGAAACTGAACACAACAAAAATAAACAGCTCTGTCCACTCTTATCGGAAAATATAGGATAGAATTGATTGTATCTTTCTTAAAGAGTAATCCATGAACTTTACACAGAGAATATCTTGAATCTTTTGCTCTTATTAGAAAAAAAATCATTTCAGAAATAGGAAGGAGCATTCAGTTACAAAACTATCACTGGCAAAGTAACAATTTGATTCAAAGAAGCTTTATAATAAAGGCAATCCCTCCGAGTCATGCTTATCCTTCCTTTCATTTTTAGTCACACAAACAAATTTGAGGGATAAACCAGAAGGGCAAGACTGAAGAAGAGGTTTATATAATTTTCTTAGTTTTAATTTCTTAATGTTTTGTTTCATTGACAAATGCTTCAAATGTGAACTGGAAACAGATAATTGCAAAAGACTGAAATAAGCCTACAAACACAAACTCGTTGCTGCCTTTTTAAAAAAGGATTTTAAAAAGTGAGAGGAGAGTAAAATGACAACATATTTGTAACTTTAAATTTATTATTTATTAGGTTTAACATTAACAACAACAAATTGAAATTTTCTCAGTATTTTCCTTTTTTCCTTTCATTTTCAGCTAGTAAGAATGTATTGCAGAACCAATTAAATTTTGACTGTCCTGAATCTAATCTGTTTCCCAGCTATAATCCTTGGTTACTCCCCATTGAAATCTGAATCTTGCACACCTTTATGTAGATTAATGTTTTCCATTTTGCATGGAAAGTAAGATTCCAAGATTTGGCAGCGTCTTCCTGCTTTTCAGCCAAGTTTTGTTAGACACAAACCATGCTATTCCTTTGAATTTAATAGGACATCAATAGAATGCACTAGCACAGATGCTCCTGCTGAGGGATTTCAGCCAAATGACTAAGCTTGTCTTCTGAAATTTATTTTAATTTAGATACTAAAATCAATACTTTTAGTCTGTCCCAAATCATTGTTTCTTAGCAGAAAGGGTACAACATTGAGAAGAAGAAAAACATACATAAAATAGCTTATCTGGTAATTTGTTCTAAGAATCCCAGGACCTTTATAAGCAATTTATAAACGAATAAAAAGTATTGTACCAATACTTTACAGAGTATACAAAAACGGGGATTTCTCTTTGAACTAGCATTGCCATTGGAGGCCTAACTATGATGGCTCCTTGGGTACACAGACCTATATCTTTAAATCTTCTGGCCAGATTTTCTATAAGGCATTAAACAAGAAGCTGCCATTGAGGAAGAACATAATTCTGACTTTTTAACTTCAGTTTTTTAAAGAATTACATCATATTCTCAGTTATTTCCAGGACCAATGCAATATGCTATAGTTATCTTTTAAGGCCTAAGCAATTTAAGACTAAAATAACCTGAAGGTGCTTCTTCTCTTATATGCAGTCTTGTGCTTGAAACTTTCAGAAAAGCAGTTTTTTCTGGAAAACATTGAAGTAGGAGCATTAAAGGGTATCTTTACTACTGGGTCTGCCTAATACATCCAGGATAGCCCATGTGATGTAGCAGTTATTTCCTATGTAGTTAGTATTTGCTTCTACTGCAACCAGAATTAGAGGGGGTCTAATCAAAAGAAAAATGAGCAGTAGGCATTTTGAGATCTGCAAGCAGGCATCACACACCACCCAGAGGCTACTATACGAGGACAAATCATGCTTTGCAAAGATTGCTTGGTGGTTGGAGGTACTTCTAATGTAATATCCCCTGCATGGATTGCCCCTGTGACTATGTAGGACAGAGAGGAAGCTAAGCATCAGATTGCAAGAACACAATCAAGTGATCAGACAAGGAAATACAAACTCATTGGTAATCTCACATTGCAACGAATAAGGACACATAGTCAATTTCACAGCTCTTAAGGTTGTTGGCTGAGCAGATACAAAGGTAGCCAGGGAAATGACTGAATCCTGGAAAACAGGCCCCTTGTCAGCCAACAGGATTTACCACCAGCTTATCAGGTTCTTAGAAGCCAAGGACTTGGCAGCACAAAGGATGAATAGCCAATAGCAGGCCATCAACACCCCAAGCAACCAATAGGAAGCCATACCCAACCAGGCACCACATAAATGCAATGCACAGAGTAGCCCAAAACACATATTCTGGTAGAAGGAAGTTCCCTGAGGATGGGCTCAAGCATGAGTCCAAAAGCTGGTAAGACTAAACCACTGGTCCCTATGACCGACCCATATTAGATCCTGAGTCACCTGTTATTTGCCTTCATTTGAGAAAGAATGAAATTCAAGGGCAGTTTTTGGCACTCCCGGTTCAACAACCTGAAGAGGTCAATGCTTATTAGCATGCCACCAAACATAAATTGCCACCAAAAATATTTGTTTAAATAATGTTCATTAAGACTTACCAATACCAAGATCATTTTGAAAATAGATGTTCACCTTGAACACATATAAAATAAAACTAAGATCTAATGTCACTCTATCTAGTTATTCCAATATATTAGAAGTCTGGCCCTCCCAGTGGCCTCTTGGCAATCCATTCTAGCCGCGGTGGCCTTCGGGCTGCTCTTCTAGCGGTCCCGGTGGCCCCGACGGCCCTCCCAGCGGCCTTTGGTGGTTCGAGAGGACTTAAGGACTACCCCCGAGGTCGGACTCTTTGGTGTGGCCGAGACCGAAAATCCTTGCCTTCCCCCCCTTCCTCCCTTCTT
>NW_015387003.1:48677-78405 GCF_001527695.2 Protobothrops mucrosquamatus | reverse complement strand
ATAGGGATAATTTTTAATGATTTTAATAATGTCACAGCTACAAATATTTGGTTTTAATTGGCTTTTATAGGGGAAATGTTGTGTGTGTTGTTTGTATTGTGTTATTTTAATATGCTGTGAGCCGCCCTGAGTCCCGTGGGGAGAAGGGCGGCATATAAATTATGAAAAATAAATAAATAAATAAATAAATAAAATAAATAAGTAGGTTCTTTCCTGTTTGCTTAAAGTTTTCACCACATAGTTCAGAGATGGGAGTGTAGGTTCTTGCTTTTTCCTTCTCCATAGCCAGCAACTTCCTTCCTTACTGTATAATATCAAGAAAAAAGCTCTTGTTATTACTGTGGGATCTGAGCAACCAATCCTGGAGACATATCTCATTAGAAATATAACAAAATAGTCTATAAGTCACTATTGTGTTGACAGTATGAGAATGAGAATCTCTAGATTCTCTGTGTTGTGCATGGTTGATGAAAAGACCTTTCATGAGTTAGCATTCTAACATTCCAACAATTTCCTTTAAACAAATATATGACTGACACTGATATTTGAATATTTTATTAACATTGATATATTGACCATTCCTGAAGTTTTATAGTTCGACTATTTAGATTTATGTCTAATACTATATCATTTTTATTATGTTCTATTTTGTTGCTGTTTGCCACATTGAAATCTATTGGCATTAGTAGATTTTAAAAAAAAGAAAAAGATAAATCATATGCCTTCTTTTGGAACCCTCTGAAAGGTGAGGAAAAAGAACCAAATATATTTACTTGACTTGAATTCTCTGTAGTTGTTGTATCATATCAAGCTAAGACCAACTTGATACCATAGTTTGAGAATCTGGCTTTTGAATAGTGAAGAAATAAAATGAAAAATAGAACAGAACAGAACAGAACAGAACAGAACAACAGAGTTGGAACGGACCTTGGATGTCTTCTAGTCCAGCCCCTGCTCAAGCAGGAGACCCTGTATCATTCCAGACAAATGGCTGCCCAGTCTCTTAAACGTTTCCAGTGATGGAGCACCCACAACTTCGGAGGCAAGCCATTTCTCTGGTTATTTGTTCTCACTGTTAGGAATTTTTCTCCTTTATTCCAGGTTGTTTCTCTCCTTGATTAGTTTCCATCCATTGTTTCTTTTCTTGCCTTCTAGTGCTTTGAAAAATAGATTGACCACCTCTTCTTTGTGGCAGCCCCTCAATTTATTCTCCATAGCATTTGAGGGTAGGAAAAGGACAATGAGTGGAAGCTTATTAGAGGGAGATCCAATATGGAAATATGGAGGAATTTCCTGTCAGCGGGAACTATTAAGAAGTGGAATAGCTTAGAGGTCTTATAATCTAACATCCTGTCCAAGGCTAGAATCTTAATTCATCTTGGACAAATGATTGTGGGTACTCTATCACTAGAGGTTTTCAAGAAAAGATTGGACAACCAGTTTTCTGAGATGTATGAAGGCTCCTGCCTTGGGTAGGGACTTCCAAAGTTTCTTCCAACCATGATTTTATGATTCTATAGTAAGACATGTCCCTTCAGATTAGAATAGAATAGAATAGAATAGAATAGAATAGAATAGAATAGAATAGAATAGAATAGAACTGGAAGGAACCTTGGAGGTCTTCTAGTCCAGCCCCCTGCTCAAGCAGGAGAACCTATACCATTGTAGACAAGTAACTATGTAGCCCCTTTTTAAAAACCTCCAGTGATGGAGTGCCCACAATTTCTGGGGGCAAGCTGTTCCACTGGTTGATTGTCTTCAGGAAGTTTCTCCTTAATTCCAGGTTGCTTCTCTCTTTGATCAGTTTCCAACCATTGTTTGTCATCCTTCCCTCTGGTGCTCTGGTGAACAACATTATCCCCCTCTTCCTTGTGGCAGCCCCTCAGATACTGGAATACTGCTATCATGTCTCCCTTATTTGTTCTTTTCTTTAGACAGTCCTGCAACTGTTCTTCGTATGTTTTAGTCTCCAGGCCTTTGATCATCTTAGTTGCTCTTTTCTGAATTTTTTCCAAACTCTCAACATCTTTTTTGTGATGTGGTGACCAAAATTGGCTACAGTCTTCCAGATGTGGTCTTACTAGGGTTTTATAAAGCAGCACTAATACCTCGTGTGATCTTGATTCTATGCCTCTGTTTATACAACTCAGGATTACATTAGTTTTTTTGGCTGCTGCTGCACACTGCTGGTTCATGGTTAAGTGATTGTCCACTAGGACTCCAAGATCCCTCTCACAGTTACTGTTTTTAAGCCAGATCTTGCCCAATCTATACTTGTACTTTTGATTTTTCAAGCCTAAATGTAAAACTTTGCTTTTCTCCACATTAAAACTCATTTTGTTGGATAGGGCCCATTGTTTGAGTTTGTCAAGATCGTTTTTGATCCTGAGTTTGTCTTCTGGGGTGTTGGCTACTCCTTCCATTTAATGAATGTTCAAAATTACAACCACCCACCCCAAAAGCTACTTATGACCCCATTTCAAATTACAATAGCTGCAGCAGGCCTGTGGTCATTCACCCTTGTGCCCCCTGCCTCTCCCCCCCCCATACATATCTTCTGAAGCTCTCCAGACTTCATGTTATGGAAGGAGGGCAGGGCAGGTGTCCTTGGGCCCTGCTGTAGCAATCCAAATGTGGTTGCCATTTTGTCACTACTCACAAAGAGGAAGGGAAAAATGGCAGCTGCCAGATAAACTGCTCCATTTTGCTGCCTTAGAGAGGTCTCCATAGGTCTGCTTCATTGGAGAGAGTGGTGGGTCATTAGATGAAATGTTTTACCTAACAACTAATGCAACATGTGACCAAATGGGCAGGCTCCATTACAGTCATATCTTGAGGACTACCTGTACATAAAAACAATCATTTTTATTGTCATAATAATAGAACTATATTTTCTCCTACTCATAACTATGGTGTGTGTGTGTGTGCATGCAGGTGTGTGTGTGTGTGTTTTCACAAGCACTATTATCAAACCATATATTCTTCTTTCTGTATTTGTATATCTGATTTACTAACTAAATAACTTTATATTTCTCTCTTTAATTCTATTCTTTTAGCTAATTTAGCTAACCTAACAATCTTAGTTTGAATTGTATTTCTTCCCATTTTTCTCCTCTGCAAATGAGATTAGAATTCCCTTATTCACAATTAGAATTCCCTTATATAAGTGACATGGTCACGTCATCCGTAAATGACGTGACTGATATGAGATTTCAGACTGAACTTTGTCGCATGCTACTTGGTACCTTCTCCTAATTTTGTGAGGGCACTCTTTGAACATGATTTTCAAGCTATATATCTACTTAATTATCAGGCCATCAAGCACATGCTTAACTAGCTTGTTAATCAGCTTGTCACGGGATAGTTTATCAAATACTTTGCTAAAATAAAGAAACAGTATGCCTACAGCATTCCCACTTTTTTTTTTAAGGAAAGATATTCTGTTTTAAAAAGAAGTAAATTTACTCTTGTGGCACTTGTTCTTAACAAATTCATTCTGACTAGTAATCATCATGTTTTTTAAGGTCCTTACAGGCTAATTGTAGTAGTATATATTTTAGAATCTTTATGGGTCTGGATTGCAGTCTAATTGATTTGCAGTTCCCTTGTTTTGTTTGTTTATTTGAAGATAGGGACAACTGATACTTTTCCAGTTAAAATTTCTCAAAAATAATATGTAAACTTTTGGTCAGACCACTTGGCCTTGAGATTTAAACTCATCCAGAATAAAGAGGGATTCCTTGGCAATTATCTATCTAAGGATTCAATTCTGCCCTCATAGTTCTCTTCACAATTTCATAATGGAGTATAAACTCTCTTGTGGATAAGATTGGGTCAAAATTGATTTTGAGTGGTTCTGTTATGTTTTTGTTAACCTTCTAGCATTTAGTTATTTTTATTGGGCAGTTGAATTCTTTTTTCTTTTCCTGTTCTATTGAATATATATGGAAAAGCTGCTTTTGTTGTTTTCAACAAGCTTTGCCAAAAAGAGCTCACTCAGAGTGTGGGAAGTCTGTCCCCCCACAGAGAAGAAAATATTAAAAGGGCAGAATATTATATTTCCTCAAAGGATCTTAAAGAAGCAGAAAAGCATGCCCAGATTTCTCTTAATAGCCCCAAGTCTCCCACCCCCAAGCAGAAACCAGCTCTGCAGAAATGCAGATGTAAATAATCCATTCAGGAAGGTTGGAGCCCTCCAGCTAGAAGCTTAGGAAGACAAAGACACCTAAAATCTATATACCCCACCTAAACTCTAAGACAGGACATAATAGGATTAACCCACAGATGCCAAAGGAGCACACTCAGACTCAGGTCAAAGTACATGACACAGGAAATGCAAAGCCTCAAACAGGAACAGGAAACAACCTCAAGAGCCCCAGAGGGTATAAAAACCCACTCCCTACATGTGCTCTCTTTTTTTCTCCCACAGCCATCTTTCTGTCTGGCTCTCCTCTTCAATAAACTGCAACCTTCTTTCTAAAGCAGTCACCATGTTGTTCATTCTGGCTTGGACTAAAGACTTTTCCATCAACAAGAGCATTAACCTTTATAACACTTTCTGATATTTTTCAAATCCAAATGTATGGAACTTATGTATGAGGAGCATCATCATCATCCTATTAATATATATATAGTAAGTATATTCAGAATATTAGAGGGTTTTATAAACACGTCACAGTTTTTCTTAGGCCTTTCTTTATCAATAAGGAGTCCATTAATATAATGGTGTAAGGCTGAGTGGGGGATTTTGTTAAGATAAAAAAATAATGTTATTGTATATTTTTTTAATGTGCTCTAGCTCACAATTTCATCCATTATTAATATTTCAGGAAAAATGTAATACAATTATATCTTTTTATTTTACTAGATTACCTATGAGCCATCGTCTCATTGTTTCAGAGATATTTCCTAACCAATTCCTCAATGCCTTCAACAATGACAGAGCTTCCAATGTACTGGAAAAGTTCTTAAAAATTCAGGAAGGCATTCAGAGATATATCTGCCTTGAAAGTAGCTCATGCTGAATGGCACATCAGAAGTTTTCCACAGGACGTATTTTATGGCATTCTACATTGTGTCACAAAATAACTCATTATGGTTTTTATGTCACAAAATATTTTACAAATTTTACCAAATATAAATCCATTGGAATTGTGGATCTCAGATTTTTGAATGTATTCTGTAAGTTTAGCATATCTGAGGTTCTTTGGCTGAAAGAACCAAATTAAAGGTTACAGACACAAAGGTTTTAGTAGTATATAGATTACCCAAACTCAGATTAATACAGAATAAATACATTGAAAGTTATAGACCATAATCTTAAATGCTGGTATAATAGAAGTTTGTAAATAGATATTTTTCAATAACTTTCTCTCTGGAGGTAGAGGATCCTTGGGGACATGTTGGAATGGCCCACTGCTTCTTTTGCTCTCCCTCCCACCAGCAAAGTGGCAGGCAGTTCTGTAGGCTAGCTGAGGAGAAGAAAGAGAAGGAGAAGGCTTCACCAGGGCTTTTCTGAAGATCATAAAGGCACAAGTCCATATTATACGAAGGCAATTTGGAAATAAACCTTCGTTTGGTTATCAATGACAGACACTTGCAGATACAGAACTTTTATTATACATATTAGAAAAATACATTACATTACTTTTTGATGTAATGGTCATTCAAATTGAGGCACTTGTCATAACATCTTACAAGGTTTGAAATTCCTTCTGCAAAAAAAAATCTCCCTCCTGGGAATGAAGCCAGCATTGTGAATCCATTGGGTGTTTTGTGTTTTGTGCTGCTCAGAAAGGAGTTTTGGTACCCAACAAGCACAGAACTTGCGGTATCCCAAATTTTCTGTCACTACTTCGTACAAAACAGTCTGAGAAATTTGGGAAAAGTGTAAAGAAAGTGCAGACCTTTTTGTTAATTTCCTGCACAAGTTCATCTCTGACTACAGATGGGCAGCCACTTCTTGCCTCATTGTCCATGTCAGTTCGTCCATCTTTAAACATGTGACACCACTGACATACGACACCTTCACTCATCACGTTTGGTCCGTAAACATTACATTACACAGTTCACGATGAATTGCAGCTGCCGAAAGATTTTTTTTTCGCACACAGGAATTTTATTACTGCACGCACTTCACATTTGGAGGGATTTTCTATGGCAGGGTTCATTTTCAATTGATCTAGTGGATGAGTCAATTTGAACACAACATTCTCCTTCCACGCCTCACTGCCTACCGAACTACTGCGTACAGTGCCGTAGAATGGGGGTTGCTATCCCTCCTATTTCTCACACCTGCTCAAATGGAGGTTTACCTCTGAATTGCCCTTGTATCTAGAAAGAGGAAGAACAAGAGAATAACTGATATGTCTGCTGGCGAGGTAGGGCTGGCTGGAGTGGCCCTTGGGAACATACTTGAAAGGACCTTAGGAGAGCAGTTTTTCTCATGGTCCATGATTCTTTAATTCCTGGTCCCCCCACTGAAGTGGGAGGAGGTTCTGCAAGTCAGAAAGAGAAGAAGGAAAAATGAACCAACAAGTCATGGGTTATCTAGTTAACATTAAAAATACATAGTCTATATTCCTTACTACCAAAGTGCATATATATGATAAAAATATGCCATTCTGCTAATGAAATCTGTTTTTTTTAAAAAAAAGAAGATTACATATGGCAAAATATATTCTATAAAAGTAAAACTAATTTATACATTTTATTTTGGGAGATGACACTCCTATTTTCCCTTATCTATACAGGGTCCCAAGAACAAAATAATGAGTTTGATTAGATTTTTTTCCACCAAATATGGTAGGGTTCCAACCTCATATGAGCAATTTACATTTTCTTCCTTTTGAGCATTGGGATATTCTGGAAAGTATTGGTTTGGACCAAAGTGGTTGAATTACAAGAGGCAAAAGAATTATGCAATCTTCCAGTTCTTCCTATTCCATAGGGAAATTATACAAATTATCAAACTGATCCAAATTTTTGAAATTTTTGGAAAAGTAATTTTAAAAACTTAGCAAGGAAAAAGGCCTGATTCTAGTTCCTTCTTAATTTACATCCTGTCAGCTTCACAAATATATTACATAGCTGTTGATCACAATAAGTGTTTTAAAAATAAGCTATACAATACCAAGCAATAACAGGAACAGGAAGATTATGCATTTTTTCATATATATTTTTTTGAAATCGCATTATCACTTTAGTTTTTCACAGAAAGAATAAAAGAATGCTCTGCAAGAAAGTTCATCTTTAGGGATTGAAGAGGAAATGACAGAATAATATTTAGTGATGCTAAAAACAATGTAACTCTCTGTGCCTGTTCTTTGGCAAAACTTCATATTGCTGCTTAATCCATTTAGCTCTCATTGTCTTTCGATATAAACCACTTTTACAAAATAGTTTGGTAACTTTTGAAAAAATAAGTGCCATTAAGTCTTTTAAATTTATGTTCAGGATTCCCTCCCTCCCTGGATACATTCTCTTTTGTAAAGAGAAAATGTATAAGTCATTATAAGCCCCACTTTCTTTAAAAGATAACGAGACCTATAAACCACAAAAGGCTTTCATGTTATGTAATATTAAACTGTCTGGAAACTTTTCTCCCAATTCTAATGCTAACCATAATAAGCGTTGGTGGTAAGATTCCTTCTAGCCTAGATGCTGATGATTTCAATCTTTTTTTTAATGTTTTTCTTCAGTACAGTTGATACTATTGAAAGACACATTGATGTTTAGTTAAATGATAATGCTAATATTGTCATTGCATTAACTTTCCATAAATTACCAAAATAGTGAGATGGTGTAAAAATTCTGTTTTTACAGCAGAAAAGAAACCACATAGAAAGAATGTGTGGATGGAAAAACAGGAATGATAGTATTGGCAGTTGTTTCTGAAATGGTTGAATATACATGTACAGATAAGAAAATTCCTCTCATATAAGTCTGAAAAGTGGATCCCAAAAATATCTTATGGAATTCATCTTTTCTTGTACTCCAAAGACACATATTTGTATTTTGTTACATGCATTTTAACATGCTAATTAGCTTCTTTTCTGGACTTGGCTATAACTGATTTTTCTAATCTTCCTTAACTGTCTCTTGGCTAACCATATTTGCGTGGGAAATGGGGTGATATAAGTAATTTTTAAAGGTTTTATTTTGGAAAGTGAAATCCTTCCACTTTCATTCTTGACCCATGAAAATGAAATTGTATCAACCTGTGTTGGACTTTGATAGTATATATGTAAACTACTTTATTACATTTATTTGAATTGTATTTCAATATGCTATTCATTAGTTCATGGAAAGTAATATACAGAGTCACGTATATGAGATGGCCTTTTATTCTAATCTTACTTGGAAACAAGTTCCATTGATTTCACGAGATCATATAAATGTACATGGGATCACAAAACAATATAGAATAGAATAATTCTAACTCACCCTTTTTAAAAAATCAACTGAAGACTAAGATTAAACAGAATAGTTGTCATTGCTATCTTGCTGATATCATAGTGTTAGGAGTATGGAAAATAAATAAAAGAGCTAAACATCAATCACTGATATATTCAGCAGTTATACATGTCTGTCAGAAGAGCTCTGTAAGAATAGGAAGAGAGAAACAGAGAAATCAAGTGCTTATATCACTATAGAGCACTGTTCCACATCTGGTAAAGTACATGGCAATACTTTAGATGTGTTCTTTGAAGAGCAAACAGTCAAAAACTCACGCAAGAGAACAAATGGTCTACAGAATTGAAGCCTAACGTGGTCACAACTTGCCTAAAGGCACATAGTTTGTAATAAACAGAAATCAAAAGAATCTTTTAGCAAATCAGTTTTCACATCAAACACAAGTTTCCTGTAACCCAAATAGTAGAATGTAATTACAATCTGGGAAGTTTTATTGCTTCTTGATGGTTCAAAAATGAAATGGCTTTACTCTAAGAGTTCTTGGTTTAAGTGATTGATTCATTTTATTTCTCCCTCTTTCTGCCTAAATTATTCAAATATGTTGAAAAACTTAGAATAAGCCCTAATTAGATGTATAGAAGTCCCGAAGGGGAACTCTTTTAACATATTCTTGGAGGAAGAGCTTTCAATAACCCAGGCCACTTCTGAATAAAAGTATATCTACAGACAGTATTTTTTCAAAGGTGAAACTAGAAAAGCATTTATCTTTTCTTTTCCCTTTCACTGTGATTCAGATCTCAAGCTTCCACTGCATTTTACTGATCTTTTCATTCTGCTTTGGCTCTTACAAGGATGTCTTTACTAGAGCATCTAATTTGAAACTTAAGAAAAAATATCCTTAATATAATTGCCCCTTTGGCCATACAAAAGAATTTATGCTACTTATTTCATCTTATTAGTTAAACTGGGCTCCCTCTCTCCCCTCACCCAACACCTCACAAACAACACAGACTTTAAAAACTGGTTGTTGTTTTTTAATGTAGAAGTAGTGAAAAAAGAACACTGCATAGTGTGAACAATCTGATTCATCAAAATTTGGTGATTTCTTGGATGAAAACAGAGAAATAGAATTGTAAATCTTTTGCAGAGCAATGTTCTTCCGAATGGCACTGTGTGCTTACAACTGTCCTTTCAAACATAACACACACATGCATGCACATACAAAGACATACATATACACACAACTTTTTTTAAAAAAAGCTTCACTGTGAGCAACAGAAGATCTTGGCACTGATCTGTGCCTCCCTTAATTCAATTCAATTCAATTCAAATTTAATTTATATACCGCCCTTCTCCCATAGGACTCAGGGCGGTTCACAGCATATTTAAAAAACAGATACTATACACAAATACAAAAAATACAAAAATACAACAATATAAACCCCAATAAAAACCGAATTAAAAACCAAATATTGACGGCTGTGTTTCCAAGGCTACCAACCAACATCTGCAAATTCTGCCTTTCCCCAAAACAAAACCAGAGGATTCTTATGTGATGCAATTGTGATACCATCCCATTCAACATTTAAAACTCTTCAATGGCCATATTGTTTTAGGAATTTTCATACAACCCACTTATTTCAGTTTTCTCCCCCCCCCCCCCCAGGCTATAATGGTCATAATGACCTAAATCTATCTATACTGACTTTCAGGAAAAAAAAAAAACCTTCCATCCAAAGGAAATACGTTATACAATAAAATCATGGAAGTGCCATTAAAAGGAAAAAAAAATCCCTGACTCAAAGCATAAATCTGTCTGAACCTTAGATATGGATTCAAAGATACTGCTACTGGAGTCATTATTTTCATATAATCTATTCACCTGAACAGAAAACCTGTGATACTTGAAAAAGAGGTGGTATTCTCATAATGATTAAATCCTTATATACATTATTTTTTCTTGAAAAACTAGGCTATGACTAATGGCTTTCACGCAGAGATATGTATGCAATTTTCATCACAATGTGCCTTCTAGAATATGTCTCCATATCATTAAGTATACTATACTCAGACAATGCCTTCCATTTTTCAAATCATTCGGTGGTGTTCTTCCACTTTTCCTCATTATGTAATTTTAAAAATCTGAACTAAACTTAAGTACAAATTTGTGGGCTTTCCAGAAACGAGCCAGTGATGGGTCATACCTTGTGATTTGCCTTTTTTGAGGGGTTCACTCTGAGGAAGGATCTTTTTTAAAAAAAAAACAAAACACAAAAACAAAAAACAAATGAACACATCATTGATACTCTGTTCACCTTCATAAAGATTCTCATTTCCACTAGTGGAGTTGTTTTTAACACATTCGGTGCTTACAGCAGTACTAATTTTGTTGCAGGAGAAATACTTTATGGTTTGTGCTATCATTGAAAATCAGGGTATTAACAGTAATTATGAAAAAGAAATAGAGGCAGCAACAGGATTTGAAGCTTTCATTGTGGCATCACGATGGAAGATCCATCCCTTTTCTATGTGCCTTCAATGCTTTTCTCATTCTCTCAAGAGCCATAGTGGCGCAGTGGTTAGAATGCAGTATTGCAGGCTACTTCTGCTGCCAGCAGTTCAGCAGTTCGATTCTCACCAGCTCAAGGTTGATTCAGCCTTCCATCCTTCTGAGGTTGGAAAAATGTGGACCCAGATTGTGGGGGCAATATAAATTCTGTAAACTGCTTAGAGAGGGTTGTAAGGCCCTGTGAAGTGGTATATAAGTCTAAATGCTATTGCTATTGCTATTAATCCCTCCCTGGCTACTTTCTTCAGATACCTCTGAATATTAGTTATGAAAAATTAGATGTTACTATGCACTTTTATCTCTTTCCCAAGTGCTGCTCCAAGCTTTTGGCTTCTCCACTTACTCTTAATGCATGCCCGTAAATACACAGAATGGAATTTACTTGTATTCCTTCTTCCCAATACATGTCTGTTGTTCCCCTGTCTCTAAACTGCAATATGAATTTCTGCTTCAGTACGATTGCTTTAGAAGAAACTTTTTTTGAACTAAATTGGCTAAAGATAAAATAACAATTGGATTCTTTCCCCAAGCAAGTGTTAAAAATCAGAGCAATTTGGCAAATACAGCTGCACAAACAGAGACAGGGAGTGACAGATCTAGAAAATATCAGGTACTCCCATAGAGGGCAATATTACATAAAATATTGGCTTCTGCAAATGAAGCAGCTATGTGTCAATTTGTGTTTTAATGTACTTTAAAGAAAATGCCTGTGATAATAAATTTGATGCTATATGTCCACTTAGTGAAGCTATGACTAATATAAACAGTAATATACGGAAAAGCACATAACAGCGCCTCATTAAAGGTGAAGGAAATTAATTTTTAGGCTACTCACTAGCAGTCTACAGAGAATAAACAATCACCTGCTAACTTTAGTTTTTCATCAGGTAAACGAAATGGCCATAAATAAAAAAGTAGCACCATCGTTAAAGTTAACTGCTCAGACTAATAAGGAATGACATAAAATGGGACTTTGTGAATCACTTGTAATATAAAGGTCTATATATGTTTAAGAATTATTATATACAATTTTAGACAGATTTTTACACAATGCTGTAAAGGCAAACTGAAAAACTTTTCTATATGTATATTTTTTTATATATGTAATGTTTTCATACCTGGCTCTTTATCAAAGTAAGTCAGAGAATGGATAGATAGATAAAGATGAAAGTTAAGTAGGGGCCACTCTCTGTATAATCTTGTGCAAATGAGTTCAGACTATAGACATCTGTAAATCCACGTTAAATAAATAAATAAAGGACCTACCTCAGCTAAGCCACTCAAGAAAGCAGAACTCTTGAAACAGGCTTTGTTTCAAAATGAACTTTTATTAGGGGCTAGTGACAGTAGGGAATCTCCCCCCAGAGTCCCAATGTTCATTTGAATCCCAGCCAATCCACAGGTGGCATTGTATTTTTGTAGCTGGTCTTTTCTGTGGGCTCCTCAAAGTCTTTCTAATTTTCAATTTCTTCTGGCTCCAAGTGCAAACTGTCTCTCAGATAAGGGAGAGACATTCCATCCCCTGGGGCACCGGTAGGCAATCTCGGCTCTTTTATGACTTATGGACTTCAACTCCCAGAATTCCTGAGTTAGCATAGCTAACTGATTGGCCGCTACCTAGTGGTGGTCCATATAAATATGAGTCAAGCAACTACTAGAGTTGCTTCTGTGAGAACTAATAAAGAGCTGTTATTTCAACTCCGTGTCTTCAATGCCTCGCTGTTCCCACTACACAACACAATTCATCTTTGAACTTCTGTGTATAGGGGGAGGAAGTTTGTAAGTTTTCAAACAATTGTTATGGGAACTGCGTATGTCAAATATATGACCTTTGCATCTCTTCTTCCCTTTAACGATGATCACATATTTTCAGGTTAGGGGGAAAATGGTTCAATTATACAAAATATTTTTGTAGGTACCACACTACCCAGTCCTTTCTGTAGTGGACTTCTGATAACCCCATTCATCATTCTCACTCTCCCTCAGCCCAACTCACTTTTGTTATTCTGGACAAAAAGGAGTATTTTGTATGTTTACTGCCTTGAATTTCTTGCAAAAATAACAAAGGTGGAATTTTTAAAAAATCCCAAAAATCTCAAATCTGATTAGAGCTATTATCCCAAAGCTCTGTTGGCAATGGCATGTACTATGTATCTGGCAATAAAAGAAGCAACATAAAGTTATTACAGGGCTTAGTGGCAAATTAACAAGCAGCTGGCTCATGTTTTAAAAAATCATTATTGGAGCTATTAGTAGTAAGTCTTATTGGTTTCACTAGAATTCAAGTGGAGTTACTTTTGGAGAGATTCCATGCATCATTCCAAAACTAGTCAACCTTTAGAATTCTCAATAATTGCTGGTTGGACAATTTTTATAGTTGAAGTGACATATAGTTTTATAGTTACATACAAAAATTCCCAGGTCTGAAAATTTTCTGCATACTGAGTGCTGTTCCAGAAGTACAAGTACAAATACATCAGCTAGCATAATTTGGAAGCTATTGCAAAATCACATATGTGGTTTTAGCTGTCCATTACAACAACCGACATCTGGCTAAAGCCAGGTAACATAACTGGAGAAGGGGAGGGGAGATATAGAAAGCAATGCCATTAGTATCTTGTAATAATAAAGAGGACTTGATTAACTTGCTAGTTTTAAACCAGAATAAGCTTGTTTCATTATTAACACTTCAGTGATATTTCATATGTCAATTTGCATTACAAACACTGTATCTTGACACTGGCCAATGAGTAACTGCACTCAGCATTGGTTGAAATGATTTGGAATTGGTTATTTTCCAGTTTTGTATTGGGACGTATGCAGGCTGAAAACAAAGGACTGCCCCTGCTGTTAACCAAAGAGCAAATGTAAAGATGAGGAAGCTTTCAACCAAAGAAATAAAATTCCTCTGTCAGGTTAGAGGACAGATTGCAAGAAATATTCCCAGGACAGTGTCTTGTTGTTTACAGCTGTGCCACTTAAAGAGATTCCAAAATTCATGCTTCAAAACCCCAGTCATTTGATAATAACAGCAAAGTGGCAAGATTGACTTGAGGCCTGTCAAAAGCACTCTGGGGCTCCAGGCAAACTCAATGGAGTGGGGTAATCTGGAAACACGACATCTAATTCATATTTGAGTGTGTTTTTTTGTGTGTGTATACATACATAAGATAAACTTTGCTTTCATTTATAAGTTGGTAAATCTGAAGCATTTCCTAAGTTGCTACTGTACTGTTTTTAACAATAACATGTTGTAGTTAGGTTCTGTTAAATTAGGGCCTCCACTTAATTCTGCTTGAATTCTGCAAGTGTATTCTGCAGAAGTTGTTTGGGTGCATTCTTCTTTAACTAAGGCTATGAAAGAAATACATTTCCTGGAGAAGTTCCCACACAGAAGCATACTTTGGCATTGCACATGAAACTGTTTATCACATCCTTTTCATTTTTCATCTGATTTTACTGACAGCTTTGCTATTTTCTCCTTTTTAGACCATTTGAGTATTTTCAGTGTTTCACTTTGTGTCATTTTTATTGTTTTCTTGACTCCCTGTTTCACTCTTGAGAAATTTACAGTTTGAAAGTTCATCCAAGTGGAGGTGCTCTGCAACAAGCACAAGACTTATCAAGGGATATTCTTGTATTGACTGATTATTGCATGACTGCCTCCAGACAACTTATGTTAAAAAAATATGGATTCAAGCTGGATGGGATTCCATCACCTTGACTCCTCACGTCTGCAGTTTTTCTTGAATTCATTCATGAACATGGATGCCTAGATTTCACAGATGGACAAGAATGCGATTGCAAAGATTAAGTTAAAATATCAGTGATGCCTATTTCTGAAGATATCAGCTCTCACTATGGCGATACATTTCTTAGCTGCATCCCAACTGCCATCCTATTAAAAACGTGTTGAAGAGGAGTGTTCCCTAAACCAATGTCTATGCAGGCTTTTCTTAGATATTCCTGAAAAAATATCTTCCACTACTGCAATAATCTAAAGGATCTGCCTAACTTTGGCTACGATTTTGGGGATCTGTATTTGAAAAGGAAATTCATGTAATTTTAATTATTACAGCCAGATTATTAAATGTAAGGTGCATTCAGTTCTCTATTGCCAGGGCTTTTTTTCTCATAGAACGCCCAGAACGGAATTCTGGCACCTTTTTTGGATGGAACCTTGTAGGGTAGGCAAGGCAGGTTGTATGACGTGTGTGAGTTCCGGCACTTTTTTTTTTTTTTTTATAGAAAAAAAGCACTGTCTATTGCTATAGTTTTATTAGCTATCTATGAGCCTGCCCAGACTTTAAGATCTCCAGAAGAGTTTTAGGAAATGCCTTCCAAATATTCTATTCATATTTAATGATAAAATGAGAATTGGCTTATACAGAGACTCTTCCAGTCCTTAGAATTATCATCAGGAAGATTCAGTCAGCTTTGTGGCTGCTATTTTTTTCATCAGACTTTATAAATAAAACTGATGTTTGCTGAAACCAAATTTTAACCTGATAAGTATTATTTTGTGTATTTCATTTTAAGCTTCAGAGTATTTTTTATCTGATTTATATTGAATTGTTTAGTAATTTTGGGTGCTATTATCACCCAAATAAATAAATATCATAAACATATCTTTTGTAAAGAGAAAGTAATTTTTAACCTTTAGACAATAAATGAATGTAACAGAACTGGAAGCTTAATCAAAAGTAAAATTAGATTACAATAATCTGTGGAACTATGTAACAGAAGCCAACCTTGCAATTAGTATGTACATCATTTTTTTCTTGCACAGAAGGATTGGAGGATGAAATAGGAAGAGGCAGCAGAGGCAGAGAAGGCAAGTTTTATGACTGTACCTGATAACTAAAATGTTGAGAAATTAAAATATATAAAATGTTTTAAATTAATATTGCTATCAAGGATTATTGTATTGAATATTGTTGATATAAGAATGGAATTTCTCTAGACCAACACCTAACAGCCTGTTCTTATTATCTTCCTGGACATGTTCACCAATACATCATTTCTCAAGAATTTTCTAAGCATCATCTATGTTATACAATTTTTGTTTACTTCTCTTTAGCTACATGGATATGGTCTGTTTAATCATAATTTATTGAATAAACTACATTTGACATGTTGTTATAATGAACAAAGCAGTTTACATGCTCCAACAGTTGGATTATCACAAAACATATGGCAGACAAATAATTCACACTGTAACTTCATGAATGGGTCAATCAAACTGTGTACATTGATTGCCCAAAATATGTATTATTATGTATGTAAAATATGTATATTAAGGATTAAGAGTCTATATCAGTTGCATTGAAAGTATGTTTGTTCCAAAAGGACAAAACAGAGATGTTCATTCAAAGGGGAAAAAAAAACACAAAAAGAAAAAGAAATGCACTTTACAGAAAAAATTATGCGATGACCTTTATTAAAACCATTACAAAAAAGTTGTGCAGTAATTTTTAAAAAAAATTGTCATCACAAAAGAATAGCAAGAAGCAGGTCCCAGCAATGTCTATACACAAGAAGCTTAAAGACAGTAAGGAATAATTGGATACTTAAAGGATTTAATGGCTTGCAAGTAAAAAAAGGGGAAAAAAAATCACACTGGACATTAGTGAAAAAAATTCTTATTCTTAAGGTCAGTCAAGTAATAGAATAATTTAACTAAGGAAATAAATGAAATCATTATGCATTGAGGCAATAAAGTAAAAATTAAAAATTAAAAGTCAGAAAGTATAAGTACCGGAAGATAGTCTTTAGGAAGCAATCTTACAATAGTAAAATATCTAGTTAAAAAGTCTAGTATCTTAAACTTCTATGATTGTTAAGAAACTAGGTAGGCAGATTTAACTAGATGAATCACACAGATCTGTATGTTAAAGGTTGTAATTTGTCATTTCTTAAAAGAATCATAATGCATAGTAAAGAAAACACTGTATTTTTTCTAGAATACTAAAAATTAACTGGGAGTTAAGGAAAGGAGTTATCAACATTTTCCCATATTGCCCATTTCTATTCAGTGCCTGACATAAATTAAGTATTCTGTAATGCTTATGCTCTTAATAAGTAGATGTAATACATACCACTCAAAGACTTGTAGCAATAATAATACTTTATTGTCAAGTTTCAGTTCTGGGGAATTACAAGGATTTATTGTACAGAAGGGGGAAGTGCTGTTTGTTGATAACCTCACATATCAAAAATATGTAAAAAGGTTCCATTGCATTTTGGTTAATATACAACTACAATTCATTTCCTATATTTTAATTCAAATAAAAGAATAATGTAATGAGTCTTCTTCTGAAATCTTCTTTGCACTTGAGACATAAAATAGAGGAAACGCAATTATTATGTGCATATTTGGAAAGCCATTTTATAATGGGAAAAACAATACATTGTTCTCTTTAAAAAGTATCCTATCTGAGTAGCAATAGCTTTCCAAAATAGTAGTATTCAGAAAATTAATTAAATTTGTTAGAAAATCACATTTTAAGTAGGCATAATTCCAGAATATATCACAAGAAATATCATAATTTACTGAGCTAAGTACTAACGGCAATGAGAATAAATTTTGCCCAACATTGGAAGAAAAGCGTAATTCCAAAAACATCTAACTGAGAACTAAAACTTGGAGAATATGAAGCAATGCCAAAATTAACAGCATAGTCTCCCAACAGAAATTTTTACCAAATTGAAACAAGAATTCACAATATATTAGGGATCAAATTAAATGTAAATACTTAAAGCATAGTTTCTAAGGAAGCTTAAATATTTATAAATACTTAAAATTGGTCAAGATATAAAGAACGGGGAAGTTACAAGTCAAGCACTTATTTAATTTTTTTTGAGAATGGAGATTTTAGTATTAAATATTGAGTTTAACACAGGAACCTTTATTATATAAAATAATTTAATGCACTTTACAACTCTTGCTCAATGCTTCACCCAATTATATATACAATTTAAGCAACCTTATGTTTATTAACATTAACATTTTTAGAAACCATAGTTAATACTGATACCTTTTTCTGATCTTTAAAATTTTAAATTAGTTAAATCATCATACTGTTAATAATCTTTAGTTAATACTACATAAATACTACCACACTATAATGCAATAGCACTAGCAACCACACATAGACTTATATATCGCTTCATAGTGCTTTACAGCCCTCTCTAAGCGGTTTACAGAGTCAGCCTGTTGCCCCCAACAATCTGGGTCCTCATTTTACCAACCTCGGAAGGATGGAAGGCTGAGTCAACCTTGAGCGGATGAGAATCGAACTGCGAAACTGCTGGCAGCCAACAGTCAGCAGAATTAGGCTGCAATACACATTCTAACCACTGCAACACATTCTAACCACTAATACACATTCTAACCACTAATGCACCACCATTGCATTAATTCTATTAATTGCATCTCAATAACTTTAAAACAAAAACCCTATCTTTTGCCAAACATATTTCTTGCCTGACACGTTTAAAGTGACTAAAATTCATGGGAATGACCTTATCTGTCCAACTATTTTCTGAAAGAGTTAGATGTTTTTCGGCATACCTTCAGATCTGCTTTGCAGCAGGTGTGAAAGAAACAGAGAGCACTTGATACCTGAGGCTGTTGTTATCAATAGCATATTCATGTGACAGCTGTCACTTACTATACAATCATTGTATCAAATGTAATTAGTTTTCTCCTTTAAAACAAAACAAATTAAAGCATTCAACGTAGCTGTTTTCTGCCCCGATGGATCCATAACATCAGTGTAATCAGTAGCCTTAGGCAGTAAGGGATAGTTTCACTGTGAAACAAGGCAGTTATGGAATAATGAAGGAATTCAACTTTTGTGAATGTTGATGTATGAATTGGCCAGTTCATCAACAAACACAATGGAATTGGGGCACATTGTAATTAATAATTGATAAACTACTTGTGACCTGTTTCACATGTAACCTGCATCTGTATAACCACCCAATTTTCTGTCTTCCCTTCCTTCCCCCATCCAATTTAAACATCACTCTAGTAACTCCTTTACATATTCTATATTTCAGTTCTCTAGAAGAGTTTTTGGTTTGCAAATGTATTAGAATGTATTTTAAAACAACCTGTCTTTCATGTGAGTGAAATATTATTTGTACTAGAAAGTGAGCTATGCTTCTGGATCTACTCTAAGCATTTGGCACATTATTTGTTCCCATCTCCAGATGTTAATGTTTACTGTGACTTTTCTAAAGAAAAGAATACTGTGTTCAGCAAGTAATTATGAAGACTATTCATTCTGTTCATTCATTACATCTCTACCCCATCTGCTCGAAATATTCCAAGAGGCCTATTCTCTATTCCAATTTATTTCCTACAGCAGGGGTCCCCAACCCCTGGTCCGTGGACCAGTACTGGGCCGTGGCATGCCAGCAACTGGTCTGCACAAAGCCCCATCTATGGGATACAGGCAGCACATAAAACCATGCACCGTCCGGTCCGTGGAAAAACCTGTCTCCACAGAGCCTGTCCTACAGCAAGTCTTGTCAACTAGGTTGGACTGAAAGGTTGCGTCAAACTTAAGGTGATTCAATGACATAGTCTGACTATGTGTGAATGTGAATTGGATCATTCCTAATCTGAATTCTTTATGCCACAGAATTCAAGCTTTAACCCCGGGGATCTACAAACATGGCTGGAACTTGTTACCAGTCGTTATGGATAATTCTATCTTTTTGATAAAAATCAAGATTATGCTTTATTGATTAGGAGTACTAATCTTCAAAAATCCAGATGACTATTAGATGGCAGCAAAGAGTTACAGAGAACTCCAACTGGATGCTCTTAGCCTAGAAGTAGTAGTTCTACAGGTAGTCTTCAACTTACAACTATTTGTTTAATGACCATTTAAAGTTAAAATGGTACTGAAAAAAGTGACGTATGAATCAGTTCTCACATTTATGACTATTGCAGCATCCTCACAGTCACATGATCCAACTTTGGGTGCTTGGGAATTGGCATGCATTTATGATGGTTGCAGCATTCCAGGATCCTGGGATTGTCATTTGCAACCTTCCTAGGGAGCTTCTAGCAAAGTCAATGGGGGAAGCCAGTTCACATAATGACCTCATGATTCACTTAACAACTGCCTAGTTTGGCAATGGAAATTTTGGGCTCAATTGTGGTCGTAAATTGAGGACTATGCTTTTTAAAATGTAAAATATATTACATAATAAAACATGCTTAGTTGATTTCTTTTCCTTAATTTTATTTTAGGAATGTGACTAAGACCTATTTAACATTCACACTGCTACAATAACTTTTATGATGACTAGTGCCAATTTTTCCTGCATTCCTGAATCAGGAATCTGTTCTACACAAAAGTAAAACCATTTTGTACTGACTTTCATACCAACATTAACCCAGTTGGAGCTGAAGGCTTGCCCTACTGGATGGTGTACAATAGGAATAAGAATTACTGTATCAAAACAAAGGAAGCCGAATGACACAGATATCTAACATCATAATGAAAATTATAATTCCAGTTTCACTTGTAAAGAACAACAGTACTAGAAATTTAAATGCCTGGTTCAAAGTATAAATCAAAATAAATGCTGAAAGATATGCAAAATAAACAATAAGTGATGTAATTGAAAAGCCCACCTACTTCTTGAGAAGATCTACGTATAATGGAGCTATACAATATTGTGTACTAATCTGTTTACATTTGTCAACTGGTTGTTATTAATAGTGCTTTTTGGTTTTCTGGAATTGGAATTTAGGTTTGCGATATTTTAATAGAGAAACAGTTTAGTTTAGTGCAGTATTTCTTAACCACTTTAAGATAGATGGACTTTCACTATATAAAATATTATATAGTGCGGAATTGGACAGGCTTACAATGGTTTTGAAAGACAAATGTGGATCAGTTTACTTCGAAACCTGGGATAAATTTTACCGCTGGAGAGATTCGAGAAGGACAGTTGGGATTAAAGACTAGCGTTAAGATAGAAATATATGTTATTTTAGAATAAGTACTGTATATAAAACTTAGATGTATATTCAGAGATGAAGAACTGATTGTAAAATGTGGAATAATTTGATAAGAATGTATATACTGGAATGTCACGTTATATCCAATGTTTTTTTTTAATTGTATTATAAATAAAATTTTGAAAAAAAAAGATAGATGGACTTTAACTCCCAGAATTCCACAGTTTGGGGAATTGAAGTCCACACATCTTAAAGTCATTGAGGTTGAGGAACAGTGGTGTAGTGGCTAAGGTGCCAGGGTAGAATCCTGTAAGACTGTGTGTTCTAGTCTTAGGTATAAAGCCACCTAGATGGCCTTGGACCAGTCATTCTCGCTGAGCTCTAGGAAGGACATAATAGCCAAGGAAACTGCAGGTACTTGTCCAGGCAGTCACAAGAAATCAAAACCTGACTTGAAAGCACAAACAAATTAAACCCAAACATGTTTTTCATAGTATTTGATTTAATTTGAATGCACAATTCATTTAAAGCCTTAATAGGACGTATCAATATCTTATCTGAACTCTTTCTCACTCTTCACACATAATCTGTATTCACTTATACATACATGTAGCTATGGGTTCAAAGAAAGCACACTGTTATGCAGTTCATATGTGGTCACAAAGATGGTTCTGCAGTTCCAATCTGGAAGCTCAGAATCTAGCAAAATTGGACTCCATTGTTGCAATAATTGTGGGTGTTATTCAGTGATACCACTCATGGTTTTCAATTAGTTTTTGGTGATTACTGTCTTCAAAGCCAGTAGCACAGGCCTTGACAGTGAGTTCTACCAGCAGTCTCATCTAATTCTCTGGACTGATTTTACAGTGGAATAAGGGGTTTTTTTTGGTAACACTTGTATGGATCACCTCAAGGCTTCTTTCCAGTCTCCAGTATGCCAACAGAACCACTGAGAAGGCATATAGTGCAGAGGTCCCCAACCTTTTGGGAACCAGGGACTGGTTCCCTGGAGAGAGAGAGATATCTGCAGACCGGAGGAGGCATGGTTTCATGCATTTCATGCCTGCATTCTGTAGAAGGGGCTATGCTTGTTTGTGTGGCCAGTTTCTGGAATGCCATGCTCCAATGCCGATCCATGGACCGGGGGTTGGGACCCCTAATATAGTGGTTGTCCATTCTGATGATATTCCTCACCCATCACATCTGAGCTCTGATAATGAGTGACTCAAACCTGTGGACTTCATGTCATCCAAGACCTCTAAGTTGCAGACACGGTCTTGCCAGCAAATGCCAAGGATAGAGCAGAGAGCATGCATGTAAAATTTCTCCAGATGTTCGATGTGTCATCAGTACCAGGTCTAGGACTCACATCCATATAGGAAAGTGTGTTGACTTGCAGCTTTGTGAAGATATAGACATTGCTCTGATTGAGCAATCTAGTTCACAGTTACTCCAAAGCCTGGCTGTCATTGCTGATTTGCTCCTGGAATCAATTTCTTTGCCCATCATTAAAGCTGATGCTTCCCAAGAATTTTAAGCTGTTTACATTTGACAGCTGGGTGTCATCAATAGTGATTTTTGCTTTTATGGAATTGGAATTTGGCATGGGCTGATAAAGTACATAGGTCTTGTTTAGACTGATAATCAGGCCAAAGAGCATAGTGGCTGCGATGAGAATTTGTTCAGGGTCAACTGTAGATCACTGTTTCTGTACCAGGAGGGCACAGTCATCAGCAAAAGTTTCTTGGATGATTGTAAGGAGTTACTTCACCTGTGTGTTCAAAGTCAAAGAGAGCATCTAATTGGTATAAGATGTACACTCCCTTCTTCAGACACTGGATAGCATGAGACAATACGCAAATGAAGAATAGACTGAACAGGACTGGGGCTAGCACATAACTCTGTTTTACTCCATTGGAAATAGCAAATGCAGCTGACATATCACCACTGTAAGGACCTGTCCGGCTAAATCCACCGTGGAGTAGATGAATCAACTCCACAAATTTCCTTAGATTTCCATGATGTTTCAGGATGGTCCAAAGACTTCAACACACACACACACACAGACATACCCACACATTTCCTTAGATTTCCATGATATCTCAGGATCGTCCAAAGACTTCAACACACCCTTACACACAGACACACCCACCCACAAACAAGTCACCCACAAACACATGCATTGTGAGCTATAGAAAGTTTCATAAATGCCAAAGTTTAAATGAATAGTAATTTAACTGGTTTAGGAGGAGTAACTAAGACAGACCATGTCTAATTTTACCTATTTTTTTCCAACTGAGTTTTTGAAAATAATTCTCTCTAACAGTTGGGTGTCAATAATCATTTCAAGTCATTAATTAAAACACATTCTCTGGAAGTTTATTTTGGAACAGATAAGCAAATTGGACATAGAGCCAGATTTCCTATGAACAGCACACCAGGAAACAACATTTTAACAGAAACTTTCTTACTGTTGCCAGAAGCAAGGAACTATTTTAGGCTATTGTATAAATTTCAGAGTGGGAGGAAGTGTTCTCGGGCCTCATAAACAGCCACCATGGGGGATGCCTGTTTAAAAATTAGACTGTTTCATTTGTTTTACTGAAGAAAAAAATGATAGAAAAATCAGTCACTAAACATAAAAAATGTTTTCAGAAGCCTTCAAGAATCCTGGCTATGACCCCAACAAACCTGAGGCCAAAATGAAGTTGATGTTGTAGGTTGCCATTTTATTTTAAGCAAACTTTCTGTTAGAAATGCACTCTGTTTTTTCCCTGACTGAAACAAGCCTAAAAATAATGGGAATCTGGTTGTTGAAGAAGCCTAATAATGGCTATATTAATTTTTATGTTTGCTCATTTTCATTTAATTTTCACACTGATTAAGGAACGAGGCCAAGATAATCCTAAAACAGGATTTGCATATTCTTTTAACACATGTAAAGATACTTCCTTAGAGTAAGGGAAGACCTTTCCACAATTGCTTCCTATTAAATTTGCATACTGCTAGCAGCATATTTTATTAGTGTCTGGCTGAGAATTTTTCTTGCTTTTTTCCAGCACATTTCTTACTAAATTGGGTGAAAGGGAAATTATTATAAAAAATCTTTCAAAGTAGAAAATAATTTTGCCTAAATTGTCATGGGCACATGTTTTTATATTTATTTACAGACTAGACCAGGGATAGGCAACCTTGGCTCTTTATGACTCGTGGACTTCCCAGAATTCCTGAGCCAGCCAGCCAGTCATAAAAGAGCCAAGGTTGGACTAGACAGTCCAGGAATGCAAATGAAGATGTTTATTCTACCTTTCATTGTATAGCAATGTCTCTTGATCTACTGTCTCCATGGCTTCCCACATTTCCATCAAATTCCAAGTGAAGACATCATGAGAAATGTCTTTCCATGGAGCTTTTCCAGGAATGATATTGATTAGATTAGATTAGATTAGATTAGATTAGATTAGATTAGATTGCCACACATCTCATCTAGAGGCGATTCTATTATTTTTGCTACTTAGTACTTAACTGATATGGGTCAAACATGAAAGGATTTCTCTTTGGCCACTGAATAGTACTAATTAACTTCACAATTATGTTCAGAGGTTAAATTAGTCTTGAAAAAGATATTTTCTTGAAACAATAGGGTTTTTGTTTGCTTGTTTTTTTCTCCAGCTTATTAATACCTGTCCAGTCCAGGAGTAGGCAACCTTGGTTCTTTTATGACTGGCTGGCTGGCTGACTGGCTGGCTCAGGAATTCTGGGAGTTGAAGTCCACGAGTCATATTAGAAGCAACACTCCCCTGTCTAAGGAATAGTATTTTGAGTCTAGTTTGAAGAACATAGATGTTTATTAAAAAAAGAAAAAACAAGTTACTAATAAGGCCTATTATTTTTAATAAGTATATTATTTTTGAGTGTACTAAGTTAGTAAAGAGACCAATTTGGTGTAGTGGTTAAGGCATCTTGTTAGAAACTGGGAGACTGAGAGTTCTCCATTTGGTACAAAGCCTGCTGAGTGACCTTGAGTCAGTCACTTTCTCTCAGTATGGATGAGGGCAATGGCAAACAGTGGGGTTTGTTCAGATGGGGTTCAAGAATTGGGCACAACTGAATGGAAGAAAAAAAATCAGTAGTGGGAAGTCCTTATTTCCATATCAGAATATTCCCTGCCCTCTCAATCAAGATCTTGATTTGAATGGCAAGGTTAAACTCAATTCAACTCATATTTGCTAGAAAGGGAATCAAATTGTTTCTAAGATCATGGACAATATATATTAATAAGAACTAAAATTACATGTTCTAATCATATCCAACAGTCTTTTTTCTGGATTTGCATCATTCTTTTGTTATTTTTGTGTGCTTACTTTTTTTATGTTGTATGCTGCCAGAATAATTTGCGAAGTTGGGCACTTACTAATTTAACTGAACCCAAGGGATACTCCCTCCTGATAGTGGAAACAATTGGACTGAGGTCAAAGTAGAGGCATAATGGGGCAACACTGCAGAAAATCAGTAGGTAGGACTGCCTCAAACTCCTAAACTAAGTTTTACAATTAAGTTTCTGACTTCAATAGCATAATTTTTGGAAGATTTTTTCCCCAAAGATAAGGGATCAAGCAATCTCCTTCCTTCCTTCCTTCCTTCCTTCCTTCCTTCCTTCCTTCCTTCCTTCCTTCCTTCCTTCCTTCCTTCCTTCCTTCCTTCCTTCCTTCCTTCCTTCCTTCCCTCCCTCCCTCCCTCCCTCCCTTCTTCACATTTTTGTATTGCCCATTTCCCACAAAGAAGCATTCTCTTCGAACTGTTTTCTATCATATCACCTACTACTGTCTTATCACACTTGAAGGTAAAAAAAAACAAAGTACTGTCCTTTCAGCTATGAAATGGTTGTCCATCTATGCACTAAACAGTACATCACTTGCATGTTCCAAAAGAAATTGATTTTGTCTGATTTTCCCAATTTTATTTAAGTCATTGACTTTGTTTATCTTTTTGCAACTTCAGTTAAGCAACTTTCTACATGAAAAACATGCCTTTTGTTCACTTTTCCCCAAATGTAAACATATTATACATCTTTTGTATACTACATACTTTTTCTTTCAAGAGCTTCCCTTAATATACTTTTTGTGAACAGACTTTGTTCAAAGACCTCACAGCTGAATTCTGAACAATGCAAATGTTAATTTATATTTATTGATTTAAAATATTTGTATGGCTGCCCATCTTAAAACAAATCTGTGTCGCATATTAATGCAGTTCAGTTCCCTATAAAATGAAGATTTTACTGTTCTACGAGTGTGAACACACTGAAATTCATTCATATTCTTTGTGCTCAAATGCATTTCCCATTCCAATTCTTGACCATAATGTTGGCTCTTTTTAATGATAAATTTATCTATCTGGCTGAAAAATAAGGAGTGTGTGAAAAGGAATTTTGGGTGAAAAGAAACACAACAATTTTGAAAATCCTTGCTTAAAGATTATTTATATTTACTCTCCATTTTAGCTGTAGTAGAATGTTTAATAGTAAGCTATCTTAATTTATAAAAATACTTTTCTGCATGGAGATTTTAATTAGTTTTTATGTTTTATTTATGCCTACATTATTATTTTTGTTATTACTTCAACTATTTTCACTTTTGCTGTTCTCTTTGCTTCAGTACAAATAATTCAGAAAGATTGAGATTTCTAGCCATTGCATGAATTTAAAATACATTAAAATCAGTTTTATAAACAAAGCTATTACACTTACTGTTTCATACCTATTACAGTGGCTTGCAAATTTTTCAAGGTAAGATGATGCTAAATTAAATGCTCTCCTAAAAAAAGTCAATGATTATATCTCCCTCATCTAAACTCAGATCTAAAAAAGAATTTGAATGAAAACAATTACATTTAAAATACATTTAATTTTTACTAAAGCTGTAAAGGGACTTTTAGCTATAGAACTGGAGAAAGAATTTGCCAGCAGAAATGAGCATTTTATGATGCAGGCTCATTTAAATTCCCAAAAGACAGCCAGACATATTTTACACATTACAATATCCTTTGAAGTAGTTACTGCTTCAACTACATGAGAAGTCTCTTGAATTATATCTTTCCCAAATGCCCACAAATTAATCTTGTTATATTTCTGTTTTTAAACATTAAAGAATCACAGTGAATCTATATCCAATTTATCTTTCAATAGTTAAGCTTTACAAGTTCATATCATTTCACTACACTATTGTTTGCAGCAAGTTTAGCATCATATTAAGAAACCAAAGCACATTTTAAAAGCTTGATTTTAATAGAATTTAATATTTAAGTTCTGTACTGCATTTTTTAAAATTACACCGCTAAATGTCTACAGAGAAGGATTATACATTTTTTGTTTTGTGGATATGGTATTTCTGATCCAGATTGGGCTAGCAGAAACATACTGTAAAAGTTACATCATAGAAAGGCAGCTGAACATTACATAATTTAAACATCATGCAATCAATCCGTTGACTAAATCAAGTGCATTCAATGTGCAATTTGAATTAATCCTATTATTATTATTATTATTATTATTACTATTATTATTATTATTGATTTAATCTTCAATTTGATGTACAGTCTGGGACTGGTAAAAACATGACAGTTTGAGTCCTAACCAAGGACCTAGCTATTACTATTATTATTATTACTACTACTACTACTACTACTACTACTACTACTACTACTACTACTACTACTACTACTACATCATAAATTTCCTGTGGTTCATCACCAGCTAGCTAGTTTGACTATTTTGAACAGAGAAAATTAAATTTTCAGGTGGCGGATTGTCAAAAATCAACTTTTTCTTGTCAACTGGTGACAAGAACAGTAATAGTGAGGCAGCAACATCACTCAAAAAAAGTGGTCCACGTTTGTTTTTTTTGCCAACCAATCAACATGCACAGCAATTGCAGTTTGTAGCACCTAGCATAAGAAGTCCAGTGTGTGCAAAAAATAAAATAGGTCCATGACCTCATCAAAATGTTGATTTAATTACAAGCAGCAGACCATCTTAATGGGCAAGAAAGGTTGCCCTGTCAAAATTTATTTGCATACTGGAAGCTAGCTAAAAATCCTATTGTGAGTCAGATGTTACCAGAACCTGAGGGCACTATTAGCGTTGGGTGGTATATATTTTGCTGAGGAATAAATTTAGGCATCAGTTTAATGTTAGTAAAGACAACATTTTCAGCACATTTTGAAAGTATGAGAGGGTGAAAAGAAGGGGGGGGGAAACAGTGGAATGAAAACTTTTAATGCTTTGGGACACTTCCTGGGGGGGGGAGAAGTCACTTTTTTCTTATTCAGCAAGTAAGATAGCAAATAAGAACATTAAAAAAAATTAACATCTCCCCCCCCCCCGCGCTTCCTTTCTTATTTTCTTTTAGATACTTTAGATACTTTAGATACTGTGGCAGCTCTTCTCCTGTGATAGTCTTTCTCCAAGAAGGGTCCTCTCATTTCTCTGAAGCATCCAAAGAAGTTTGACAGGTGTGGGGGTTGACAAAGAAAAAAAAGGGCATAAACAGGCTATTATTTTATTCCACTGTGGGAAGTCAGCCCCCCAAAGAAGGAAATATTAAAAGGGCAGAAAAATATATTTCCTCAAAAAGATTTTAAAAGCAGAAACCAACCCTGCCCCCAAGTCTTCTCTGTCCCAAGCAGAGTACAAATGCAGATGTAAACCATCAGAAAGGCCCCAGCTAGGAGATCAAGAAGACAAATCTGCATACCCTACCCAAACTCTAAGAGTCATTAGCCCCAGCACCAGGGAAGCAGAATATAACCCTTGGGACATAATAAGATTAACCCACCACCATCAAGAATACCAGAAAGGCACACCCAGACTCAGGTCAGAATACGTGACACGGGAAATACAAAGCCTAAAACAGGAACAGGAAACTACTTCAAACAAAAGGCTTCAGAGGGTATAAAAACCTACTCCCCACATGTGCTCAGCCCCTTTTTTCTCTCCTTTTTTTCTGCCAGAGCCATCTTTCTGTCTGGCTCTTCAATAAACTGCAACCTTCTTTCTAAAGCAGTCGCCATGTTGTTTATCCCTCGCTTGGATGAAACAGGATGAAGACTTTTCCTTCAACACCACGATCCCAATTTATGGACTCTTGATATTAATGTAAATTATGTTACTATTTTGTTTCTAATGCACAGGATGAACTGCATGTATCCAGAAATACTCTTTACCCTTTTTGTCCTTTTTTTGGGGGGGGGAGTTGATTGGTATCTTTGGAGCTACCACTGATTATGAACAGTTTTGTTTATTCCCTGATGGCAAGAGTTAAACATATTTTAAGAAATTAAAATAAAAAAAATATTTAGGGCAAGAAAGGAAACAAGAAATTTAATAAATGATCTCTGGAGGGCCCGGGACAGGGGTTGTTCCTCTGTCCTAGTTCTTTTGGACCTCTCAGCGGCTTTTGATACGGTGGACCACGGTATCATGCTGCGGCGTCTGGTTGAGTTGGGAGTGGGAGGCACGGTTATGCGGTGGTTCTCCTCCTTCCTCACCGACCGCACGCAATCTGTATTGGCAGGGGGGCAGAGGTCGACCCCAAGGCCCCTAACTTGTGGGGTGCCACAAGGGTCGGTCCTCTCCCCCTTACTGTTCAATATTTATGTGAAGCCGCTGGGGGAGATCATCCGTGGCTTTGGGGTGGATTTCCATCAGTACGCTGATGATACTCAGCTGTACATTTCCACCCCAGGCCACCCCAATGATG
>NW_015387003.1:43240-48271 GCF_001527695.2 Protobothrops mucrosquamatus | reverse complement strand
TGGTTGTTTCAGCGGGCAGGACTGGCCTAGGGGCATTTTAAATTGTTTTTAGCCAAATTTTAGTAGAAGCGGCCGATTATATATTTATTTTTAATGATTTTTAAAACCTCTATTGTATTGTATTAACTGTTTTTAACTGGCTGTAAGCCGCCCTGAGTCCTACGGGAGAAGGGCGGGGTATAAATTTAATAAAATGAAATAAAATGAAATGAAATGAAATACATTGAGAGAAAAAAAGCACTATTATTGCTAAAAACAATTTGTCCTCAGTTTAAGAAAGCAAGCCAAATTTCTGAAGTCTAATTTAATATATGTTAAAAAAAAGTTTATTTACAGGAAAATGGGGTTGTAGACATGGAAAGAAACTTTCTGAATTGACTTAAATTAAACCTTGTTTTTTGAGGCATCCTTTAAGATGTGTAAATGTGTAAATTTCTTCAGTTCTATCATTTTGCATTTAAGCACTTAAAATGTGACCCATCTACCACTAATGGAATTCCTTAAAACTGTATAGAATCCCCAAATTTTAATCCTGGGTTGAATAGCTACATTTAAATGTAAATGCATTGATTTTTGTGAGAGAAGAATTAGTCATATATATGAACATCAATGTGTATCATTATCAACAGTTTTACAGAAGATAGATAATTCTTTTGTGCAGCTTAATTATTTGTTGGAAATGAATATTTTAAATTATTACTATTATATTTTAGATATTGACCTCTTCATGAAGTATAGATGTGTGTGTGTCTGTGTGTGTCTCTGTGTGTCTCTGTGTGTCTCTGTGTGTATGATAATATATTTGATAATTCATTGGATGAAATAGAATCAGTTAAAGAACTTGGAGAACAAGTTTGCATATGCAAAAAAAGAGAAGAAGATAAAATAAAAAGAAGAAAAAGATCTTGAAGTGAAAATAAAAGAAGCAGCATCAGGGAGCTAACCTAAAGGTCTATTATTCACAGGGACTTTGCTACTGTTAGCCAATTCTAGTAGGATGTGACAAGTTATGTCTGATCTAAGGTTTTACCTGAAATATAGACATATTTCAATTTTTCAAAGAAATGTATTGTGACAGCTAGACACCTAATTAATCACAGATGTCCACAAAAAGTCAAGAGGCTCCATTGCACTGGACAAAACAGGCTGTTCATTTTCCAAGTCATGAGGTTTCTTTGTCGCTATATTGCATGAAAATCTCTATACATTTCTAGCTGAGGTTACAAATGAAGAGTGAAGATATACTGACTTTTTAGGAAGTTGCATTTGTAACAAAATGGCACAAAAATGAAGTTTTCCGAGAAATTTCTCATTTCATTTCGTAGCATTTTATGTATTCTGACAAAGTCTTCTCACCAGTAAGAATAAATATCATAATAATGAAGACTGTGTAGTTCATCCATAATGATTTTTTTTTACAAATAATCAAATGCAGATAATCAAGAACAATTACACTGAAATTACTAATTTTACAACCGTTCACTTTATTTGAGCAAAATCTGCAGTTAAGATGTAGTTTCTGAATTGTGATTAATGCTCACTGGGAAACAAAATTAAGGATATTTGAAAATCTATGACTACTACCTCAAATCTGCTTTTAAAAAATCAAATTCATTTTTCACCAGTTTGAACTGGCTTCAATTTTTCCAGTGACAGCTGTTACTATATTTAACAATTTTAGAAAAGTAAAGATTAAAAATCATATTACAGCCAGATAGTATCCAGAAGATTTTCGTTCAACATTTCCAATAGAGATTTGAAGTACCTTTATACATTCTAAACAATTTTCTGGAATCACAAAAGTTCTGTTTAAGATGATAACATGATATAAATTTCAGTGCCTTCAACCACATTGTAGGCATATTGTAACCGAAATTTCTAGCCCATTTTATCATAAATTCCTTTACTTGTTCTTCTTATGTTTAAGATTTCAATAACATTTATACTTTATAGCACTCACATGTGCATTCTTTGCACATAATTCCATTTCAAAGTCAGCCTTAGAATATTCAATACCATGAATTCATTTGGCTACTTTGAATCTTTCTGGTAACTGTAAATAGGAAATCCATTGGCTTTTATGCAGTGCTTTTTTTCTAAAAAAAAAAAAAAAAAGGTGCCGGAACTCACACACATCATACAACCCGCCTTGCCTACCCTACAAGGTTCCATCCAAAAAAGGTGCCGGAACTCCGTTCTGGGCGTTCTATGAAAAAAAAAGCCCTGCTTTTATGTACTTCTGCCAAGAGTTGTTCTCTTGATTTTATTTTGTATTCCCCTTGACAGAATTCTAGTATCTCACATATCTTAATCATTCTTTCTTGGGCTGAAAGCTGTAAATCTGTTTTTTGGACATAACCTGGATTTGTATCTATTCCATATTCTCAATGTGGCAAATCTAACATAATGATTTCTAAAATCTAAAATTTCTAAAATTTACATTGACCTTGACTTTATCATACCACAAATATCTATTCAATCCAAATCTCAGATCATGTCTAACTCTAGAGTCTTCTATTTCTCAACAAATCAGGTCTTTCATCCAAACGAAACAGCATCTCATGTCTTAAGTTAATTATTTTGAAATAACATACAGTTCATAATTGTCATGGTAATATCATATATTTTACTTTTTTTCAATCTTAATCTTTACTCCCACAATTTTTTCATCTTATATCTCTATTCAATATTTCTAAAACTAAAATAAGCAAGAGAGATGTTTATGGATATTTTCAATCATCCAGTCCATGGTTGTCCCAATGGTGCTTTTTCAAAAAGGATTTCTTGGTTTTTTCCCCCCTTGAAAAAGTTTTGCTTCTCATCCAAGAAGCTTCTTCAGTTCTGACTGAATGGCAGGGAATAGAATAAGACAAATGACACCAGGCATCCCTGTCTTGTTCCTTTTTGTATCTCGAAAAGTTTTAACCATTTTTTTGTGCTTTGTGTGATGTATAAAACAATATTTCCCACTTAATAAAATTTTCTCCAAAGTTCATATCTTCCAAAAATTTGAACAGGAGGGAGAGCTCAAAATGTCAAAAGCCTTCTCCACATCTTAAAAAAAAAAAAAGCAATGTAGCTTATTTTTTGGGTATATTGCTCTAAAATGTCCAACACGTTTCTTAAATTTTTCTGTAACTGTCTTTGATTTCCTGTAACTGATTCTCCTGTATAATTTTTTCTAAATTATGTTCAATGTCTCAATCAAAAACATTGCAAGCAACTCACTGTATAGTTGGTTAAAGTGCTGGCATAGAAACCAGAAAACTACGAGTTCTAGTCTTCCCTTAGACATGAAAGTGACTGGATGACCTTGAGCCAGTCACTCTCTATTAGCCTAATCAATTTTATAGGGTTATTGTTGTGTGGGAAATAGTAGGAGGACAGAGATTATGTATGTTTGCCATCTTGCATTATTGATAAAAGTAATAAAGGCAAGATAAAAATAAAAAAAAATAAAATAGTGTTATCGGTCAATGGTTTCTTGTTAAAGTCTTTTTCTAGCGCTCATGCACCTTTCTTCTTCTACAATAGAGTTTATCTTATTTTGTGAAGGTTGTGGAAGTCCATCCTGAAAACATTTTGATTGAGATCTTGGTAATCCATCTGGTCCAGGCACCTTTGCTGTTTTAATCTTTTCTATAGCTGTGCAAACTTTCCTTATTGTTATAGGTCCATTCACAATCTGCTTCTGTTCCTCCGTAATCCTCAGTAGATTTTCTTTCTTCAAGTATTTATGTATTTTCTCCAGAGAAATATCTTTTGCCCTTTATGGAATTTGGAGTAATATTGATGAAATGCTTTCTGCATAGCCATATTATCTCTTAATATTGTATCACTCTTATAATTTCAATATCATTTTCTTTTCTTTTTCTTTTCATAATTTATACACCAATCATTTCCAGAGTTTGTTAGCAAAATCAAAGTTCTTTTTTGCTTTCCACAGTTCCATTTTATTTCTCTTACTGTTAACATAGATGATTGTCACTACAGAAGGTTAATTTTGTGCAGAAATATTGATCTTCTCAGGAAACTTTCTTTCTTTCTTTCTTTCTTTCTTTCTTTCTTTCTTTCTTTCTTTCTTTCTTTCTTTCTTTCTTTCTTCCTTCCTTCCTTCCTTCCTTCCTTCCTTCCTTCCTTCTTTCCTTCCTTTCTTTTCTTTCTTTCTTTCTTTCCCACCCAACTTGTATCCAACAACTCTGGGAGGCTGACAACATAAGATAAACATAGCGTAGCATTAACAAATAAAATAGGAGATAAGAAGAAGGGAGCTGGACACACAGGCTGGGAGAGGGGGATATGGCATTGAATTTTAACTAATCAACCACCTCCAGTATGCAAAAAAGCTTTCATTTTCTCTAGCCTCTTCCCTTTGATCTTAATGTTATGTTGCATGAGATAACCTCTAAATAAAACTTTCCTTAAGTTTCAAACCATACTTACATCTGAGGTTCTTTGTTTACTTCGGGGTTGTTTCACTCTCCTGCACCAACACTGTTTGTAATCTGGTGACAGGGTTGGACTCATAATTTCTGTTCAAAGGAACATGTCCAACTGATAGGAAGGGCCTTTGCAATTACTTGTGTAATAGTTGTGACCTTCCCAAGAGTGGGAGGAGGTCTTACTCATCATCACTCATGTCTTAGTCACCTCTTATTGAGTCTACTGCAACACATCCTCTCCTTGAAGAAAATTAAGAAGCTTCAGCTGGTCTAGAATTTGAGTGGCTCAGGTGGTTGAGGATGCAGTACTGGTTACCAGATAAATTCTGGGTGCAAGTCAAGGTTGCTACCTTTAAAGTCCTTTAAAGCTCGAGATCTCAGTATTTTCATGACTACATATCATCTATATATTAAGATCAGTAAAAACGTATCCAGGTACCCTGGCTCAGAGATTCTCACTGGTAGAAGCCACAGAGTTGAGCCTTCCCACCCTTCTTTGGAACAACATTTCTCTGAAATCCATATTTTTTCCAACTCTGCAGGGATTTATAAAACTTAAAATCTGGATATTTCAACAACGTATGGATAT